>NC_134693.1:1001810-1149581 GCF_050947455.1 Rhinoderma darwinii | reverse complement strand
CTGATGTGGGCGTTGAGGTCTGGGGTGCTGGTTTTCCCGTCCCTCCATGGCTGTGCGCGGTGCGATGAGGTGACGTCCGGGGAGGTTCCAGGGTCATGTCTGATTTTTGTAATGATTTGACCCCCAGGTGCCGTGTCCTACACAATCCTGTATAATCTGGTGGATTTCCCGGCCGGGGTTCTCCCTGTTACCAAGGTGACCCGTGAGGATGAGGAGGCTCTGAAGGAGTATGAGGGTCATCACAAGGATGTCTGGGACAAGCTGCTGAAGAAGGTGGGTGCCCTCCGCAGCCGCGCCGTGCCTGGGGGGTCCACCCTTCATCTGCCGCTCCCACTGTAACGCTCTGATCCCCCCCCCATGTCCCCCGCAGGCCGTGTCAGACAGCGTGGGGCTCCCGGTGGCCGTGCAGTGTGTGGCCCTTCCCTGGCAGGAGGAGCAGTGTCTCCGTCTAATGAAGGAGGTGGAGAACGTCACCAGGATGGAGAAACGGCCGTGAGCGGAGAAACCGCCAGTGTCCCTGACGTCATTGTAATCGATAATTGTTCTATGATCTGATAATCAGCAGCTCCAGTCCCTGCGACAAAGAGAAATCACTCCGGACAAATCTGTGGAAGGATCCGCACTACAATGTAAAACACCCGCGGCGCGGCGACTTCGTGGCGGCGATTAACGCTTCTATCTCGTTCAACACAAAACGTCGGACAAATTCTAAGCAAAAACATAAAGGGATTTCTTCATCCAATGGTATCGGTTCTGTCCATCCCGGGAATAGTGACCATTACCACAGACGCGTCCGACCGGACGTATTGTAGATCACAAGATCCGATCCTGAAAGAATCTGCAAATCCAGACCAACCCGTTACAGCGTTAGAAAGAGGCGTCCAGCGAAGAGGAGACGACGACGGGGACAATATAAAGGGGAAAGAATCAAAAATGTCATCAAATCCTCTATTAAATCAATGTACAAAAGAGAAATGACCCCCAGTCACCAGCAAACGCATCATGTGCCTGACCGGCGGCAAGAAGACCTCAAATTATTAATAGATGAAGTACACGGTGTCCCCCCCCTGCTCACCCATGCACCTTATATGAAGACACTGGAGGGGGGGACATCTCTCCCTCACAAACATGGTGGTCACTTCCCAAACTCATAACCAATATCCTGACTGAGCTAAAAACTCCAGCACCAACAATACGATCATACTGCCCCCTATATACAAGAATATAACTACTATAATACTGCCCCCTATATACAAGAATATAACTACTATAATACTGCCCCCTATATACAAGAATATAACTACTATAATACTGCCCCCTATATACAAGAATATAACTACTATAATACTGCTCCCTATATACAAGAATATAACTACTATAATACTGCCTCTATATACAAGAATATAACTACTATAATACTGCTCCTATATACAAGAAAATAACTACTATAATACTGCCCCCTATATACAAGAATATAACTACTATAATACTGCCCCCTATATACAAGAATATAACTACTATAATACCGCCCCCTATATACAAGAATATAACTACTATAATACTGCTCCTATATACAAGAATATAACTACTATAATACTGCTCCTATATACAAGAATATAACTACTATAATACTGCCTCTATATACAAGAATATAACTACTATAATACTGCCCCTATATACAAGAATATAACTACTATAATACTGCCCCCTATATACAAGAATATAACTACTAGAATACTGCTCCCTATATACAAGAATATAACTACTATAATACTGCCTCTATATACAAGAATATAACTACTATAATACTGCTCCTATATACAAGAATATAACTACTATAATACTGCTCCAATATACAAGAATATAACTACTATAATACTGTCCCTATATACAAGAATATAACTACTATAATACTGCCCCCTATATACAAGAATATAACTACTATAATACTGCCCCCTATATACAAGAATATAACTACTATAATACTGCCCCTATATACAAGAATATAACTACTATAATACTGCCCCCTATATACAAGAATATAGCTACTATAATACTGCTCCTATATACAAGGATATAACTACTATAATACTGCCCCCTATATACAAGAATATAACTACTATAATACTGCCTCCTATATACAAGAATATAACTACTATAATACTGCCCCCTATATACAAGAATATAGCTACTATAATACTGCTCCTATATACAAGGATATAACTACTATAATACTGCCCCCTATATACAAGAATATAACTACTATAATACTGCTCCCTATATACAAGAATATAACTACTATAACACTGCCTCCTATATACAAGAATATAACTACTATAATACTGCTCCTATATACAAGAATATAACTACTATAATACTGCTCCTATATACAAGAATATAACTATTATAATACTGCTCCTATATACAAGACTAACTACTATAATACTGCCCCTATGTACAAGAATATAACTACTATAATACTGCTCCCTATATACAAGACTATAACTACTATAATACTGCTCCTATATACAAGAATATAATTACTATATTACTGCCCCTATATATAAGAATATAACTACTATAATACTGCTCCTATATACAAGAATATAACTACTATAATACTGCCTCCTATATACAAGAATATAACTACTATAATACTGCTCTTATATACAAGAATATAACTACTATAATACTGCCTCCTATATACAAGAATATAACTACTATAATACTGCCTCCTATATACAAGAATATAACTACTATAATACTGCCCCCTATATACAAGAATATAGCTACTATAATACTGCTCCTATATACAAGGATATAACTACTATAATACTGCCCCCTATATACAAGAATATAACTACTATAATACTGCTCCCTATATACAAGAATATAACTACTATAACACTGCCTCCTATATACAAGAATATAACTACTATAATACTGCTCCTATATACAAGAATATAACTACTATAATACTGCTCCTATATACAAGAATATAACTATTATAATACTGCTCCTATATACAAGACTGTAACTACTATAATACTGCCCCTATGTACAAGAATATAACTACTATAATACTGCTCCCTATATACAAGACTATAACTACTATAATACTGCCCCCTATATACAAGAATATAACTATTATAATACTGCCCCTATATACAAGAATATAACTACTATAATACTGCCCCTATATACAAGAATATAACTACTATAATACTGCTCCTATATACAAGAATATAATTACTATAATACTGCTCCCTATATACAAGAATATAACTACTATAATACTGCTCCTATATACAAGAATATAACTACTATAATACTGCCCCCTATATACAAGAATATAACTACTATAATACTGCCCCCTATATACAAGAATATAACTACTATAATACTGCTCCCTATATACAAGAATATAACTACTATAATACTGCCCCCTATACAAGAATATAACTACTATAATACTGCCCCCTATATACAAGAATATAACTACTATAATACTGCTAACTATATACAAGACTATAACTACTATAATACTGCTCCTATATACAAGAATATAACTATTATAATACTGCTCCTATATACAAGACTGTAACTACTATAATACTGCCCCTATGTACAAGAATATAACTACTATAATACTGCTCCCTATATACAAGACTATAACTACTATAATACTGCCTCCTATATACAAGAATATAACTACTATAATACTGCCCCCTATATACAAGAATATAACTACTATAATACTGCTCCCTATATACAAGAATATAACTACTATAATACTGCCCATATATACAAGAATATAACTACTATAATACTGCTAACTATATACAAGACTATAACTACAATAATACTGCTCCTATATACAAGAATATAACTACTATAATACTGCCTCCTATATACAAGAATATAACTACTATAATACTGCTCCTATATACAAGAATATAACTACTATAATACTGCTCCTATATACAAGAATATAACTACTATAATACTGCTCCTATATACAAGAATATAACTACTATAATACTGCCTCCTATATACAAGAATATAACTACTATAATACTGCCCCTATATACAAGAATATAACTACTATAATACTGTTCCTATATACAAGAATATAACTAGTATAATACTGCTCCTATATACAAGAATATAACTACTATAATACTGCTCCTATATACAAGAATATAACTATTATAATACTGCTCCTATATACAAGACTATAACTACTATAATACTGCTCCTATATACAAGAATATAACTATTATAATACTGCTCCTATATACAAGACGATAACTACTATAATACTGCTCCCTATATACAAGAATATAACTACTATAATTCGGCTCCTATATACAAGAATATAACTACTATAATACTGCCCCCTATATACAAGAATATAACTACTGTAATACTGCCCCTATATACAAGAATATAACCACTATAATACTGCTCCTATATACAAGAATATAACTACTATAATACTGCCTCCTATATACAAGAATATAACTACTATAATACTGCCCCTATATACAGGAATATTACTACTATAATACTGCCCCCTATATACAAGAATATAACTACTATAATACTGCCCCCTATATACAAGAATATAACTACTATAATATTGCCCCCTATATACAAGAATATAACTGCTATAATACTGCCCCCTATATACAAGAATATAACTGCTATAATACTGCCCCTATATACAGGAATATAACTACTATAATACTGCACCCTAATACTGCCCCCTATATACAAGAATATAACTACTATAATACTGCCCCCTATATACAAGAATATAACTACTATAATACTGCCTCAATATATACAAGAATAT
The DNA here is from genome assembly GCF_050947455.1 of Rhinoderma darwinii. Lineage (NCBI taxonomy): Eukaryota > Metazoa > Chordata > Amphibia > Anura > Rhinodermatidae > Rhinoderma > Rhinoderma darwinii. The sequence goes on along the minus strand of NC_134693.1, from coordinate 1,144,723 downwards.
AACTACTATAATACTGCTCCTATATACAAGAATATAACTACTATAATACTGCCCCTTATATACAAGAATATAACTACTATAATACTGCCCCCTATATACAAGAATATAACTGCTATAATACTGCTCCTATATACAAGAATATAACTACTATAATACTGCTCCTATATACAAGAATATAACTACTATAATACTGCCCCCTATATACAAGAATATAACTACTATAATACTGCCTCTATATACAAGAATATAACAGCTATAATACTGCCCCCTATATACAAGAATATAACTACTATAATACTGCTCCTATATACAAGAATATACTATAATACTGCTCCTATATACAAGAATATACTATAATACTGCCCCCTATATACAAGAATATAACTACTATAATACTGCCCACTATATACAAGAATATAACTACTATAATACTGCCCCTATATACAAGAATATAACTACTATAATACTGCCCCCTATATACAAGACTATAACTACTATAATACTGCCACCTATATACAAGAATATAACTACTATAATACTGCCCCTATATACAAGAATATAACTACTATAATACTGCCCCCTATATACAAGAATATAACTACTATAATACTGCTCCTATATACAGGAATATAACTACAATAATACTGCCTCTATATACAAGACTATAACTACTATAATACTGCCCCCTATATACAAGAATATAACTACTATAATACTGCCCCTATATACAAGAATATAACTACTATAATACTGCCCCCTATATACAAGAATATAACTACTATAATACTGCTCCTATATACAAGAATATAACTACTATAATACTGCCCCTATATACAAGAATATAACTACTATAATACTGCCCCCTATATACAAGAATATAACTACTATAATACTGCCACCTATATACAAGAATATAACTACTATAATACTGCCCCTATATACAAGAATATAACTACTATAATACTGCCCCCTATATACAAGAATATAACTACTATAATACTGCCCCTATATACAAGAATATAACTACTATAATACTGCCCCCTATATACAAGAATATAACTACTATAATACTGCTCCTATATACAGGAATATAACTACTATAATACTGCCACTATATACAAGAATATAACTACTATAATACTGCCCCCTTTATACAAGAATATAACTACTATAATACTGCCCCTATATACAAGAATATAACTACTATAATACTGCCCCCTTTATACAAGAATATAACTACTATAATACTGCCTCTATATACAAGACTATAACTACTATAATACTGCCCCCTATATACAAGAATATAACTACTATAATTATCTTTTTTATTTGAAAACTTGCAACAAAATATTACAATACCTTTGCAATACACTCATAACAGATAAAGAAAATAAACATTTGTCTCTTAATAACATCACAATCATTAAACAAACCATAATATATGAATATTGCTCCAGTATAGATTGTTTCAACTATTTTTCATGATATTATTCTAGACAGTATTACAGGAGAGTTCTTCTTTATTGGTGACCGGGCAGCATCGCGCACACCACAGAGGGTACACGGTCACCACATTTATGGCATATAGGAAGCCTCTATGATATAAACGGAGTTGGGGCTAGAAGTCTCCATACAGCAGCTGAGAGCTTCACTGTCCCACTAGATGTGGTGACTGCAGGGACATTACTCTGTAGATAAGTCTCTTGTATAAAGAGGACATTGGTTTTGTCGTCAGACAGACGCTGGAATATCGGCTGCCGCCTGCTCCTATTCTTCACACTGTTCACATTGATGGAGGTGATTTTCAGCCTCATCCTGGTTACATGTCTTTCCTACTTTTTTTCCTTCTTTCCTTCTTCCACTGCTATGTCCTGTAACACCCCATCTTTTGGTGGACATTGGGGGGTCAGCATCTTCATCCTGAGGTTCGCCATCTGGGTTGTGTGAGGAGACTTGCTCCATCTCTGCTTCTTCTTCCTGGTCATCTTCTCCCAGCGCACAGTAACGTCCCCCAGTTATCGCCAGCACTGGAGACTCCGGTGATTTCTTTGCAGCAGTGATTTTTTTCCTAGAAGAATTATCTGTTTTACTTCTCCTTTTAACCGTCTGAAATCCCTCCTCATCCATACTGGTTGCTGCGGCTGGATCAGCTGGTTTTTTACTGGCCGCTGCGGCCGGATCAGCTGGTTCCTTACTGGTCACTGCGGCTGGATCAGCTGGTTCCTTACTGTTCGCTGCGGCTGGATCAGCTGGTTCTTTATTGGTGTTGGGCAGATGTTTCGATGTTTTGGTGACAGAGTGACTGGATATTTTACTTTTAGCATGACCTCTATTTTCAGTGGCTGGTGACACTTGTGCAGCATCCACAGATGGGACATTCGTCTCTGGAGCACGATCTCTGGTACTTTGGCTCACATCTTCGTTGGGACTTCCTGGTTCTGGGGTCGTATCTACACATATGGAGACATCCTCCTGGTCTTCCTCCATGGCTTCTTTAAAGGTCTCCTCCTTATTATGTTCTGCATGCGGACACTCCCGGAATGTATGTCCAGGTCCTAAGCACAGGTTACAGATGACAGGTCCTGTACAATCGTCCTTCACATGCCCAAACTGACCACATAGTGAGCACTTAATACTGGAACAGTTCAATGCCAGGTGTCTGCCCCCACATCTATGGCACAGTCGCGGTTGACCAGGGTAGTAACATACGGCTCTCTCCGAGCCCAGGTAGAAGGAGTGCGGCAGATATCTGGTCACTCCATTCTCCTGAACCAGCTGGATCTTGACAGAATATCCTCCATTCCAGATCTCCTCATCATAGATCTTTGTTGGCAGTCTCTTCACCTCACAATATCTGCTCAACCAGTGCTGCAAATCTGCCAGAGCCACCACCTCAGACTGGAACAGGACGGTGGCGGTCACAACCTGGGGTTTAGTCAGCTGGATGACATGTAGATGCTCCCACATCGCGTGCTCCTTTGTATCATTATAAATACTCCAGAATAAATCTAGACTATATTGCAGCTTAAAACTGATGTCATAATTCCTGCTGGAGGGAACGTGGATCAGAGCGAACACCTCAGAAGCTTTAAACTTCATAAACTCCTTCAACAAAACTTTCCCAATGTGGAGTCTGGAGGGGAGGTTTTCCTCTGGTCCTGAGTACCTGATTCTGACCGCGTTCCTCCTCTGAGGTGTGGGGTTAGTCGGTCTTGTGACGCTGGAGAACAGTCTCCTGTACTGAGGTCTGTCAGCAGGTGGGTCAGGACTGGACCTCTCCTCAGCTGATTGCACTGCAGATCCTCCTGTGTCTGCTCCTGATCGCTGTATAACCTGTACTCCATTCACTGACACTGCGGACGGCTGAACCTCCAGAACAGGGTCTGCAATGTCCGCCTCAGCCTGTGCCGCTGGTTCATCAGATATCAGACTGTCAATCACCGCGCTGAGCGAGGTCTCACTTATATCAGGACATGAGGCACTTTCTTGCTCACTCCCAGGAGTGCCACTCGCATTCCCTTCATCTGTACTGCACATAGAGTCTACTGCAGTTAACCCCTCGTCAGCTGGCACACATTTCTCTGCAGCTTTAGCAGCATTTTTGTTGACTGATTGCACAGACCCCACACATGATGAGAGATGTGATCCTCCAGCCACTGCACACTCATATCTTCCAGGGTTTCCCTGCTCCACAATATTATACACAGTCTTATAGTCAGTGTCTTTTTTTGCAATGATATTTTTTCTCTTCACAGTTTGGGCTCTGGTCTCCCTTTTGTTCTCAATTGCCCAGTTCTTTATTTTGGGTACTGTGCATGATTCTTTCTGCAATCTCTCCTTCAATATCACCAGCTCACGTGTGCAAACATCCAGACACTCACATTTCATCAGCTTTGCCTTTGGATCAGTCTCTTGGTTAATTTCAGTTCTCAATTTGCGAACTTGCATTTCCATTTTAAAGATATTTTTCTTTGTCATTTTTGTGCACAATTCACCAACATCATGAGATTCAGTTGACTCACCAGCCACCATTTCCAGATCTTCACCTCCTAATACTGCTCCTATATACAAGAATATAACTACTATAATACTGCTCCTATATACAAGAATGTAACTACTATAATACTGCCCCCTATATACAAGAATATAACTACTATAACACTGCCCCTATATACAAGAATATAACTACTATAATACTGCTCCCTATATACAAGACTATAACTACTATAATACTGCCACCTATATACAAGAATGTAACTACTATAATACTGCCCCCTATATACAAGAATATAACTACTATAACACTGCCCCTATATACAAGAATATAACTACTATAATACTGCCACCTATATACAAGAATATAACTACTATAATACTGCCCCCTATATACAAGAATATAACTACTATAATACTGCCCCCTATATACAAGAATATAACTACTATAATACTGCTCCTATATACAAGAATATAACTACTATAATACTGACCCTATATACAAGAATATAACTACTATAATACTGTTCCTATATACAAGAATATAACTACTATAATACTGCTCCTATATACAAGAATATAACTATTATAATACTGCTACTATATACAAGACTATAACTACTATAATACTGCTCCTATATACAAGAATATAACTATTATAATACTGCTCCTATATACAAGACTATAACTACTATAATACTGCTCCCTATATACAAGACTATAACTACTATAATACTGCCACCTATATACAAGAATATAACTACTATAATACTGCCCCCTATATACAAGAATATAACTACTATAATACTGCCCCCTATATACAAGAATATAACTACTATAATACTGCTCCTATATACAAGAATATAACTACTATAATACTGCCTCCTATATACAAGAATATAACTACTATAATACTGTTCCTATATACAAGAATATAACTACTATAATACTGTTCCTATATACAAGAATATAACTAGTATAATACTGCTCCTATATACAAGAATATAACTACTATAATACTGCTCCTATATACAAGAATATAACTACTATAATACTGCCCCCTATATATAAGAATATAACTGCTATAATACTGCTCCTATATACAAGAATATAACTGCTATAATACTGCTCCTATATACAAGAATATAACTACTATAATACTGCTCCTATATACAAGAATATAACTACTATAATACTGCCCTATATACAAGAATATAACTACTATAATACTGCTCCTATATACAGGAATATAACTACAATAATACTGCCCCCTACATACAAGAATATAACTACTATAATACTGCCCCCTATATACAAGAATGTAACTACTATAATACTGCCCCCTATATAAAAGAATATAACTACTATAATACTCCCCCTATATAAAAGAATATAACTACTATAATACTGCCCCTATATAAAAGAATATAACTACTATAATACTGCCCCTATATAAAATAATATAACTACTATAATACTGCCCCTATATAAAAGAATATAACTACTATAATACTGCCCCTATATAAAAGAATATAACTACTATAATACTGCCCCCATATACAAGAATGTAACTACTATAATACTGCCCCCATATACAAGAATGTAACTACTATAATACTGCCCCCTATATACAAGAATATAACTACTATAATACTGCCCCCTATATAAAAGAATATAACTACTATAATACTGCTCATATATCCAAGAATATAACTACTATAATACTGCCCCCTATATACAAGAATATAACTACTATAATACTGCTCCTATATACAAGAATATAACTACTATAATACTGCCCCAGATATACAAGAATATAACTACTCTAATACTGCTCCCTATATACAAGAATATAACTACTATAATACTGCCTCCTATATACAAGACTATAACTACTATAATACTGCTCCTATATACAAGTATATAACTACTATAATACTGCCCCTATATACAAGAATATAACTATTATAATACTGCTCCCTATATACAAGAATATAACTACTATAATACTGCCTCCTATATACAAGACTATAACTACTATAATACTGCTCCTATATACAAGAATATAACTACTATAATACTGCCCCTATATACAAGACTATAACTACTATAATACTGCTCCTATATACAAGAATATAACTACTATAATACTGCCCCTATATACAAGACTATAACTACTATAATACTGCTCCTATATACAAGAATATAACTACTATAATACTGCCCCCTATATACAAGACTATAACTACTATAATACTGCCCCCTATATAAAAGAATGTAACTACTATAATACTGCTCATATATCCAAGAATATAACTACTATAATACTGCCCCCTATATACAAGAATATAACTACTATAATACTTCCCCAGATATACAAGAATATAACTACTATAATACTGCTCCCTATATACAAGAATATAACTACTATAATACTGCCTCCTATATACAAGACTATAACTACTATAATACTGCTCCTATATACAAGTATATAACTACTATAATACTGCCCCTATATACAAGAATATAACTATTATAATACTGATCCCTATATACAAGAATATAACTACTATAATACTGCCTCCTATATACAAGACTATAACTACCGGGCTTGCAAACTTCCCTTCCCAACCTTCCCGGACTAAGTCCAAGGGTCCCCGGACCCGCCTCGCGAACAGCAACTCGAATGGGGAGTGCCCGGTAGACTCCTGCGGCACCTCTCGATAGGCAAAGAGAAGCTGCTGCAAGGAGCGGTCCCAGTCTCTCCCCTCCGAGTGGACGTATTGGAGTAGCAACTGCTTGAGGGTACCGTTGAACATTTCACACAGTCCGTTCGTTTGGGGGTGGTAGGCGGTGGTTCTTAGAGAACTCACCCCGTGCCGATTCCAGAAGTCCTGCATGAGTTCTCCCTGGAATTGAGATCCCTGGTCTGTGAGTACCTCACGCGGGAACCCCACCCGGCTGAAGATGTCCATGAGTCCCTGGGCGACGTGCTCAGCATCTATGGAGGACAGAGCCACTGCGTCCGGGTATCTGGTAGCGAAGTCTACCAGGGTTAGGATGTAACGCTTTCCCCCTCGGCTGGGGGGATTAATGGGGCCAACCAGATCTATGGCCACCCGCTGGAAGGGCTCTCGGATGAGGGGCAGCTGCCTGAGCGGCACCTTGCGCGGGGCCCCCGCCACCCGTTGGCAGACAGGGCACGAAGCTCGGTACCGCCGCACGTCCTCAGTCAGCCCTGGCCAAAAGAAAGCCTTCGAGAGCCGGGCCCTGGTGGACCTGGTCCCAGTGTGACACGCCGCGGGTATATCGTGGGCCAGGGCTAACAGTCGTACACGGTAGGCTTGGGGAACAAGCAGCTGTTTGGAGGCGGTCCAGGGCGACTCGGGCTTGGTCGGGGCTTCGACCCGGTACAACAGCCCGTTGTCCCACTGGAACCCTGCCTGGGCCCCTCCACTGGGTGGTTGATCGGCCAGGCTACGGGCAGAGGACAGGGAAGGATCCGTATGCTGGGCCTCCCTAAAAGCGATCCTATCCACCTCCCCCAGGTCTGTCGGGGGGTTCGTCGGGTCGGTCAGTTGTGAGGCGTCAGGGCCTTGGGTTCTTACCACCGGCGGTTCGGGGAGCAGGGCTTCCGGGAGAGGAGCCTCGGTGGTTACACTGGTCGGTGGTGGAGGCCGGTAAAGGTTCTCCCGGGCTTGGCTGCGGGTCACGGCCCCCGCGAACTGACTTGTGAGACCGTTCCCAAGGTCGTTCCCCAATAAGACATCGGCGGGGAGATCCGGCATGAGCCCGACTTCGACCTCCCCTTTTTCGGGGCCACAGTCCATGTAGACTCTGGCACGGGGAATGAACCGCTGCTGTCCGTCCGCCAGGGCAATCCGGGCTAATCGCTGGGGAAGAACCTTAGCCTGGGGAACCAGGTCCGCTCTTACCAGGGTGAGGGATGCCCCTGAGTCACGGAGTCCTTGGACGGTGCGGCGTCCCAGCACCACGGGCTGTCGGTGGCCCTGCATGTTGGCAGGGACCTGGTTCATCACGAGTTGCTCCAAAATGACGAGGTCCTCCAGGGCCTCCCGACTGAAGGCCTTCTTCCCCTCGGCCCACCTGGAGCAGCTTAAGCGGAGCTGGGCTGCCAGTTCCACATGGGTACCCTGGCCGGCGAGCGTCAAATTACGGAACCGCTCTCTGTAAGTCTCTGGGGTGATCGCATACCTCTTCAGCAGGGCGTCCCGGAGGCAACCGTAGTCCCGTCCGTCCTCTGGACCTAGGCTCCGGTAGACTTCAAGGGCCCTCCCTTGCAGGCTGGGCCCCACGTAGTGAGCCCATTCGGTGGTGGGGATGTCATGCACCTGTAGCTGTGTCTCCAGCATGGTTAGGTGCGCATCGATATCCGTGGACGAAGGATCCAACTTGGGGAGGTCGTTGTATCGTAGTTGGGGTCTTCGGGGCCCGTCAGGGATTGGGGTTGTTGGTTCTGGGGGTGCCACTGCACGGGCCACGGCCCCAACGATGATCAGGCGCTCGGCCTCGGAGCTTTGAGGCCCCAGAGCGGTCAGCAGATCCCCCATCCGCAGGGCCTGGGTGTCCGAGATGGCACTACGGCCAGTTCTATGGCGACTGGCCGGTTCTTCGGGGCAGTAGTCAACGTCACCCTCGGCCATCTCTCCCATCTCGGCCGGGTTCGCCAGGTCCCAGGCTTGGAGCTTCTCAATCAGCCTATCCTTGATGTCGCGGGACGAGAAAGCAATACGCCGGAACCGGCACAGCTCTTGGAGTGTAATTCGGAGGTAGCTGCCATAGGGGACATCCTCTGCCCCGCCGGGAGGATCCATAGAGTCAGGCTCCATGACTGGGGATTTAGGTGCTTATGGTCCCCCTGTACTGCAGCACGTGTGGCAGTCCGCCCTTGAGGTCTGGTCGCAAAGCGCCGGATGGTACCAGGATACCTATCCCCTGCCGCTTCCCCCAAATGTGGCAAAACCGGGTCAGTGGGGGTCGGTTTACGCCAAGAGAATGTGGGCAATAGATTCAGACGACACAGATTAACAGGGGACAAGCCACAGCGGCGCGTTTATTAACAGGGACAGACACACATAGAAACAAGGTACCGCTGCTTCTCCCCTCTGGGCTGAATGGGACAGGCTACCTCACTATGGGGTCTCTCCACTGTACCTTTCATCCTTTGGGGTGTCTCCAGATCCTCCTTAGTTAGATGGGACTCCAGCACTTGTCCTCTATTACTGTCCCTAGGTCAGGTACCATCTCTGAGGTAGACAGCCCCTGCCTGCAGCTCACACTGCTATCTCATCCTCTCCTGGGCTGCAACTCCACTGAGAACTCTTCCAGCACCACTATATCCCTCACTCACCCCTCCCTCAGGAACCAGGCCCCCTCCTTTTTCTTATTTACATTACACAAGTTCCGGCTCTTAGCCTGTGACTCATTCTCCTTCAGTATAAGATTAACCCTAGAGGGGGAGGACAGTGAAGCAGCACTGAATACAATACAATATAAAACAACTGGTTATCAAACATAACGTAATGCAGTTTTAGGGGACATATCCCCATCTAGCACTGGGCGCCATCTAAGCTATGGCACCCGGATGGCGGGAGCGCGACGGTTTGCGGCAGGCTTAACCTTTAACTGGGTACAATGCCTGTAACTGTCACCCATTCCGCCACACCCCTATACACAAGAATAGAACTACTATAATACTGCCCCTATATACAAGAATAATTCTACTATAATACTGCCTCCTATATACAAGAATATAACTACTATTATACTGCTCCTATATACAAGAATATAACTACTATAATACTGCCCACTATATACAAGAATATAACTACTATAATACTGTCCCTATATACAAGAATATAACTACTATAATACTGCTCCTATATACAAGAATATAACTACTATAATACTGCCCACTATATACAAGAATATAACTACTATAATACTGCCTCCTATATACAAGACTATAACTACTATAATACTGACTCCTATATACAAGAATATAACTACTATAATACTGCCCCCTATATACAAGAATATAACTACTATAATACTGCTCCTATATACAAGAATATAACTACTATAATACTGCTCCTATATACAAGACTATAACTACTATAATACTGCCCCCTATATACAAGAATATAACTACTATAATACTGCTCCTATATACAAGAATATAACTACTATAATACTGCCACCTATATACAAGAATATAACTACTATAATACTGCCCCCTATGTACAAGAATATAACTACTATAATACTGCCCCTATATACAAGAATATAACTATTATAATACTGCCCCTATATACAAGAATATAACTACTATAATACTGCCCCCTATATACAAGAATATAACTAATATAAAACTGCCCCTATATACAAGAATATAACTACTATAATACTGCCCCTATATACAAGAATATAACTACTATAATACTGCCCCCTATATACAAGAATATAACTAATATAAAACTGCCCCTATATACAAGAATATAACTACTATAATACTGCCCCTATATACAAGAATATAACTACTATAATACTGCCCACTATATACAAGAATATGACTACTATAATACTGCTCCTATATACAAGAATATAACTACTATAATACTGCCCCCTATATACAAGAATATAACTACTATAATACTGCTCCTATATACAAGAATATAACTACTATAATACTGCTCCTATATACAAGACTATAACTACTATAATACTGCCCCCTATATACAAGAATATAACTACTATAATACTGCTCCTATATACAAGAATATAACTACTATAATACTGCCACCTATATACAAGAATATAACTACTATAATACTGCCCCCTATGTACAAGAATATAACTACTATAATACTGCCCCTATATACAAGAATATAACTATTATAATACTGCCCCTATATACAAGAATATAACTACTATAATACTGCCCCCTATATACAAGAATATAACTAATATAAAACTGCCCCTATATACAAGAATATAACTACTATAATACTGCCCCTATATACAAGAATATAACTACTATAATACTGCCCCCTATATACAAGAATATAACTAATATAAAACTGCCCCTATATACAAGAATATAACTACTATAATACTGCCCCTATATACAAGAATATAACTACTATAATACTGCCCACTATATACAAGAATATGACTACTATAATACTGCTCCTATATACAAGAATATAACTACTATAATACTGTCCCTATATACAAGAATATAACTACTATAATACTGCCTCCTATATACAGGAATATAACTACTATAATACTGCTCCTATATACAAGAATATAACTACTATAATACTGCCCACTATATACAAGAATATAACTACTATAACACTGCCCCTATGTACAAGAATATAACTACTATAATACTGCCACCTATACACAAGAATATAACTACTATAATACTGCCCCCTATGTACAAGAATATAACTACTATAATACTGCCCCTATATACAAGAATATAACTATTATAATACTGCCCCTATATACAAGAATATAACTACTATAATACTGCCCCCTATATACAAGAATATAACTAATATAAAACTGCCCCTATATACAAGAATATAACTACTATAATACTGCCCCTATATACAAGAATATAACTACTATAATACTGCCCCCTATATACAAGAATATAACTAATATAAAACTGCCCCTATATACAAGAATATAACTACTATAATACTGCCCCTATATACAAGAATATAACTACTATAATACTGCCCACTATATACAAGAATATGACTACTATAATACTGCTCCTATATACAAGAATATAACTACTATAATACTGTCCCTATATACAAGAATATAACTACTATAATACTGCCTCCTATATACAGGAATATAACTACTATAATACTGCTCCTATATACAAGAATATAACTACTATAATACTGCCCACTATATACAAGAATATAACTACTATAACACTGCCCCTATGTACAAGAATATAACTACTATAATACTGCCCCTATATACAAGAATATAACTATTATAATACTGCCCCTATATACAAGAATATAACTACTATAATACTGCCCCCTATATACAAGAATATAACGAATATAAAACTGCCCCTATATACAAGAATATAACTACTATAATACTGCCCCTATATACAAGAATATAATGACTATAATACTGCCCCCTATATACAAGAATATAACTAATATAAAACTGCCCCTATATACAAGAATATAACTACTATAATACTGCCCCTATATACAAGAATATAACTACTATAATACTGCCCACTATATACAAGAATATAACTACTATAATACTGCTCCTATATACAAGAATATAACTGCTATAATACTGTCCCTATATACAAGAATATAACTACTATAATACTGCCCCTATATACAAGAATATAACTATTATAATACTGCCCCTATATACAAGAATATAACTACTATAATACTGCCCCCTATATACAAGAATATAACTAATATAAAACTGCCCCTATATACAAGAATATAACTACTATAATACTGCCCCTATATACAAGAATATAACTACTATAATACTGCCCCCTATATACAAGAATATAACTAATATAAAACTGCCCCTATATACAAGAATATAACTACTATAATACTGCCCCTATATACAAGAATATAACTACTATAATACTGCCCACTATATACAAGAATATGACTACTATAATACTGCTCCTATATACAAGAATATAACTACTATAATACTGTCCCTATATACAAGAATATAACTACTATAATACTGCCTCCTATATACAGGAATATAACTACTATAATACTGCTCCTATATACAAGAATATAACTACTATAATACTGCCCACTATATACAAGAATATAACTACTATAACACTGCCCCTATGTACAAGAATATAACTACTATAATACTGCCCCTATATACAAGAATATAACTATTATAATACTGCCCCTATATACAAGAATATAACTACTATAATACTGCCCCCTATATACAAGAATATAACGAATATAAAACTGCCCCTATATACAAGAATATAACTACTATAATACTGCCCCTATATACAAGAATATAATGACTATAATACTGCCCCCTATATACAAGAATATAACTAATATAAAACTGCCCCTATATACAAGAATATAACTACTATAATACTGCCCCTATATACAAGAATATAACTACTATAATACTGCCCACTATATACAAGAATATAACTACTATAATACTGCTCCTATATACAAGAATATAACTGCTATAATACTGTCCCTATATACAAGAATATAACTACTATAATACTGCCCCTATATACAAGAATATAACTATTATAATACTGCCCCTATATACAAGAATATAACTACTATAATACTGCCCCCTATATACAAGAATATAACTAATATAAAACTGCCCCTATATACAAGAATATAACTACTATAATACTGCCCCTATATACAAGAATATAACTACTATAATACTGCCCCCTATATACAAGAATATAACTAATATAAAACTGCCCCTATATACAAGAATATAACTACTATAATACTGCCCCTATATACAAGAATATAACTACTATAATACTGCCCACTATATACAAGAATATGACTACTATAATACTGCTCCTATATACAAGAATATAACTACTATAATACTGTCCCTATATACAAGAATATAACTACTATAATACTGCCTCCTATATACAGGAATATAACTACTATAATACTGCTCCTATATACAAGAATATAACTACTATAATACTGCCCACTATATACAAGAATATAACTACTATAACACTGCCCCTATGTACAAGAATATAACTACTATAATACTGCCCCTATATACAAGAATATAACTATTATAATACTGCCCCTATATACAAGAATATAACTACTATAATACTGCCCCCTATATACAAGAATATAACGAATATAAAACTGCCCCTATATACAAGAATATAACTACTATAATACTGCCCCTATATACAAGAATATAACGACTATAATACTGTCCCCTATATACAAGAATATAACTAATATAAAACTGCCCCTATATACAAGAATATAACTACTATAATACTGCCCCTATATACAAGAATATAACTACTATAATACTGCCCACTATATACAAGAATATAACTACTATAATACTGCTCCTATATACAAGAATATAACTGCTATAATACTGTCCCTATATACAAGAATATAACTACTATAATACTGCCCTTATATACAAGAATATAACTACTGCTCCTATATACAAGAATATAACTACTATAATACTGTCCCCTATATACAAGAATATAACTACTATAATACTGCCCCTATATACAAGAATATAACTACTATAATACTGCCCCTATATACAAGAATATAACTACTATAATACTGCCCCTATATACAAGACTATAACTACTATAATACTGCCCCCTATATACAAGAATATAACTACTAAAATACTATCCCCTATATACAAGACTATAACTACTATAATACTGCCCCCTATATACAAGAATATAACTACTAAAATACTATCTCCTATATACAAGAATATAACTACTATAATGCTGCTCCCCTATATACAAGAATATAACTACTAAAATACTATCTCCTATATACAAGAATATAACTACTATAATACTGCCTCCTATATACAAGAATATAACTACTATAATACTGCCCCCTATATACAAGAATATAACTACTATAATACTGCCCCCTATATACAAGAATATAACTATTATAATACTGCCCCTATCGACAAGAATATAACTACTATAATACTGCCCCTATCTACAAGAATATAACTACTATAATACTGCTCCTATATACAAGAATATAACTACTATAATACTGCCCCCTATACACAAGAATATAACTACTATAATACTGCTCCTATACACAAGAATATAACTACTATAATACTGCCCCCTATATACAAGAATATAACTACTATAATACTGCTAACTATATACAAGAATATAACTTTTATAATACTGCCCCCTTGTGGCGATACCGGGTCAGTGGGGTTCGGTTTACGCCAAGAGAATGTGGGCGATATATTCAGGCGACACAGATTAACAGGGGACAAGCCACAGCGGCGCGTTTATTAACAGGGACAGACACACATAGAAACAAGGTACCGCTGCTTCTCCCCTCTGGGCTGGATGGGACAGGCTACCTCACTATGGGGTCCCTCCACTGTACCTTTCATCCTTTGGGGTGTCTCCAGATCCTCCTTAGTTAGATGGGACTCCAGCACTTGTCCTCTATTACTGTCCCTAGGTCAGGTACCATCTCTGAGGTAGACAGCCCCTGCCTGCGGCTCACACTGCTATCTCATCCTCTCCTGGCCTGCAACTCCACTGAGAACTCTTCCAGCACCACTATATCCCTCACTCACCCCTCCCTCAGGAAACAGGCCCCCTCCTTTTTCTTATTTACATTACACATGTTCCCGCTCTCAGCCTGTGACTCATTCTCCTTCAGTATAAGATTAACCCTAGAGGGGGAGGACAGTGAAGCAGCACTGAATACAATACAATATAAAACAACTGGTTATCAAACATAACGTAATGCAGTTTTAGGGGACATATCCCCATCTAGCACCGGGTGCCATCTAAGCTATGGCACCCGGATGGCGGGAGTACGACGGTTTGCGGCAGGCTTAACCTTTATCTGGGTACAATGCCTGTAACCGTCACCCGTTCCGCCACAGACCTCCCCCAGCTTAGATCCAGAATCAGTCCTGCTGACCCTCTGTCGGGTCAGTGATGAGATCTGGGCCCGGTGCTGTCAGTCTCCGCCCATCAGTGTCCTGCTGCCGAAAGAGTCCATCAGCATTCCCGTGGTCCGGGCCTTTTTTTAAAGAGAGATGGTAAAGTTATAGGATTGTAAGGCCAGGCTCCACCGTAGTAAACGCCTATTGTCCCCGGCGGTTCGGTTCAACCAACTGAGAGGACTGTGGTCTGTGACTATGGTGAACTCCCTCCCATAAACGTAGGGCTGGAGCTTCTTTAGAGCCCACACGACAGCCAGGCACTCCTTCTCAATGGTTGCGTATGCCCTCTCGGTCCAGCAACTTCTGGGAGAGGTACGCGACCGGGTGTTTGTGGCCCGCCTGGTCCACTTGGCTCAGTACCGCTCCCAGCCCGACGTCTGAGGCATCGGTTTGGACTATGAACCGCCGGTGGAAGTCAGGGGCAGACAGGACAGGGGAGGTGGAGAGGGCAGTCTTAAGGCTCCCGAAGGCCGCCTCACAGTCAGGGGACCAGGGCATCAGTCGACTGAACCTTTTGGACGTCAAGTCGGTCAAGGGCTTGGCCAGGGTACTATACTGCGGGATGAATTTTCGGTAGTACCCTGTGACTCCCAGAAAGGCCCTAACCTGCTTCTGGTTGGCCGGCCGGGGCCATTGGAGAATGGCCTCCACCTTGGCCGGCTCGGGGCGGATCTGTCCGCTGCCCACTCGGTGCCCCAGGTAGGCGACTTCTGCCATCCCCATCTGGCACTTGTCGGGGCGGATGGTGAGGCCGGCGTATCGGATGAGCTCCAGGATCTGCGCCACGTGCCCCAAGTGTTCCTCCCAAGTCTCGCTAAAGATAGCGATATCGTCCAGGTAGGCCTGGGCAAACTCCTGACACCCCACGAGGATCCGGTCGACCACCCTCTGGAAGGTCGCGGGGGCGTTCTTCATCCCGAATGGCATGCAGGTAAATTCAAACAGGACGAACGGGGTGATGAACGCCGAGCGCTCTTGGGCTTCCTTGGTCAGAGGATTCTGCAAGTAGCCCTTGCTGAGATCCAGAGTGGACACGAAGCGTGCCCCTCCCAGCCTATCGAGCAGCTCATCAATCCGGGGCATCGGATAGGCATCCGTAACGGTTACCTTGTTCAGCCGCCGGTAGTCTACACAGAACCTCGTGGTTTTGTCCTTCTTGGGGACCAACACAACGTCGGCGGCCCAAGGACTGTGAGATGGTACAATGACCCCCATCTCCAGCATTTCTTCTACTTCTTTCCTCATCGCGGTCAGCACTGAGGGAGCCACTCGGAACGCGGGCTGCCTCAGGGGTCGGGCTCCTCCAGTGTCGACCTCGTGAGCGACTAGGGAGGTACGTCCGGGGGACGCGGTGAACAGGGCCTCCTGGGCTGCTAACACCTCCCCCATCTCCCTACTCTGCAAGCGCGATAGCTGGACTTCAAGCTGCACATCTGCCAGCCCTGTCTGGCGTCGGGCCTCTGCCAGTAGGTCAGGGATGCGGTCCAAGTCAGGGTTGTCCATGGGCGGGCAGCATATCGCGACCGCTCCTACCTCCCTTACCACATAGGCCTTGAGCCGGTTTATGTGGTAGTTCCGTACCCGCTTTTCTGCCTTGTCGTGGGCTACTAGGTAGTTTGTCGTCCCCTGTCGCCCCACTACAGTGTACGGTCCAGCCCAATTGGCCTGCAACTTGTTGCCTCGTACTGGCGCGAGGACCAGTACCTTCTCCCCCACCCCCAGCTCTCGGGGTCGGGCGCTACGGTTGTACTCGTCCCGTTGACGGCTTCGAGCTACTTCCAATCGCTGATGGGCCAAATCCATCAGCCGTGCTAGGCGCTCCCGCATTTGACTCACATAGTCTACTACCGGGATCTCCGGGCTTGCAAACTTCCCTTCCCAACCTTCCCGGACTAAGTCCAAGGGTCCCCGGACCCGCCTCGCGAACAGCAACTCGAATGGGGAGTGCCCGGTAGACTCCTGCGGCACCTCTCGATAGGCAAAGAGAAGCTGCTGCAAGGAGCGGTCCCAGTCTCTCCCCTCCGAGTGGACGTATTGGAGTAGCAACTGCTTGAGGGTACCGTTGAACATTTCACACAGTCCGTTCGTTTGGGGGTGGTAGGCGGTGGTTCTTAGAGAACTCACCCCGTGCCGATTCCAGAAGTCCTGCATGAGTTCTCCCTGGAATTGAGATCCCTGGTCTGTGAGTACCTCACGCGGGAACCCCACCCGGCTGAAGATGTCCATGAGTCCCTGGGCGACGTGCTCAGCATCTATGGAGGACAGAGCCACTGCGTCCGGGTATCTGGTAGCGAAGTCTACCAGGGTTAGGATGTAACGCTTTCCCCCTCGGCTGGGGGGATTAATGGGGCCAACCAGATCTATGGCCACCCGCTGGAAGGGCTCTCGGATGAGGGGCAGCTGCCTGAGCGGCACCTTGCGCGGGGCCCCCGCCACCCGTTGGCAGACAGGGCACGAAGCTCGGTACCGCCGCACGTCCTCAGTCAGCCCTGGCCAAAAGAAAGCCTTCGAGAGCCGGGCCCTGGTGGACCTGGTCCCAGTGTGACACGCCGCGGGTATATCGTGGGCCAGGGCTAACAGTCGTACACGGTAGGCTTGGGGAACAAGCAGCTGTTTGGAGGCGGTCCAGGGCGACTCGGGCTTGGTCGGGGCTTCGACCCGGTACAACAGCCCGTTGTCCCACTGGAACCCTGCCTGGGCCCCTCCACTGGGTGGTTGATCGGCCAGGCTACGGGCAGAGGACAGGGAAGGATCCGTATGCTGGGCCTCCCTAAAAGCGATCCTATCCACCTCCCCCAGGTCTGTCGGGGGGTTCGTCGGGTCGGTCAGTTGTGAGGCGTCAGGGCCTTGGGTTCTTACCACCGGCGGTTCGGGGAGCAGGGCTTCCGGGAGAGGAGCCTCGGTGGTTACACTGGTCGGTGGTGGAGGCCGGTAAAGGTTCTCCCGGGCTTGGCTGCGGGTCACGGCCCCCGCGAACTGACTTGTGAGACCGTTCCCAAGGTCGTTCCCCAATAAGACATCGGCGGGGAGATCCGCCATGAGCCCGACTTCGACCTCCCCTTTTTCGGGGCCACAGTCCAGGTAGACTCTGGCGCGGGGAATGGACCGCTGCTGTCCGTCCGCCAGGGCAATCCGGGCTAATCGCTGGGGAAGAACCTTAGCCTGGGGAACCAGGTCCGCTCTTACCAGGGTGAGGGATGCCCCTGAGTCACGGAGTCCTTGGACGGTGCGGCGTCCCAGCACCACGGGCTGTCGGTGGCCCTGCATGTTGGCAGGGACCTGGTTCATCACGAGTTGCTCCAAAATGACGAGGTCCTCCAGGGCCTCCCGACTGAAGGCCTTCTTCCCCTCGGCCCACCTGGAGCAGCTTAAGCGGAGCTGGGCTGCCAGTTCCACATGGGTACCCTGGCCGGCGAGCGTCAAATTACGGAACCGCTCTCTGTAAGTCTCTGGGGTGATCGCATACCTCTTCAGCAGGGCGTCCCGGAGGCAACCGTAGTCCCGTCCGTCCTCTGGACCTAGGCTCCGGTAGACTTCAAGGGCCCTCCCTTGCAGGCTGGGCCCCACGTAGTGAGCCCATTCGGTGGTGGGGATGTCATGCACCTGTAGCTGTGTCTCCAGCATGGTTAGGTGCGCATCGATATCCGTGGACGAAGGATCCAACTTGGGGAGGTCGTTGTATCGTAGTTGGGGTCTTCGGGGCCCGTCAGGGATTGGGGTTGTTGGTTCTGGGGGTGCCACTGCACGGGCCACGGCCCCAACGATGATCAGGCGCTCGGCCTCGGAGCTTTGAGGCCCCAGAGCGGTCAGCAGATCCCCCATCCGCAGGGCCTGGGTGTCCGAGATGGCGCTACGGCCAGTTCTATGGCGACTGGCCGGTTCTTCGGGGCAGTAGTCAACGTCACCCTCGGCCATCTCTCCCATCTCGGCCGGGTTCGCCAGGTCCCAGGCTTGGAGCTTCTCAATCAGCCTATCCTTGATGTCGCGGGACGAGAAAGCAATACGCCGGAACCGGCACAGCTCTTGGAGTGTAATTCGGAGGTAGCTGCCATAGGGGACATCCTCTGCCCCGCCGGGAGGATCCATAGAGTCAGGCTCCATGACTGGGGATTTAGGTGCTTGTGGTCCCCCTGTACTGCAGCACGTGTGGAAGTCCGCCCTTGAGGTCTGGTCGCAAAGCGCCGGATGGTACCAGGATACCTATCCCCTGCCGCTTCCCCCAAATGTGGCAAAACCGGGTCAGTGGGGGTCGGTTTACGCCAAGAGAATGTGGGCAATAGATTCAGACGACACAGATTAACAGGGGACAAGCCACAGCGGCGCGTTTATTAACAGGGACAGACACACATAGAAACAAGGTACCGCTGCTTCTCCCCTCTGGGCTGAATGGGACAGGCTACCTCACTATGGGGTCTCTCCACTGTACCTTTCATCCTTTGGGGTGTCTCCAGATCCTCCTTAGTTAGATGGGACTCCAGCACTTGTCCTCTATTACTGTCCCTAGGTCAGGTACCATCTCTGAGGTAGACAGCCCCTGCCTGCAGCTCACACTGCTATCTCATCCTCTCCTGGGCTGCAACTCCACTGAGAACTCTTCCAGCACCACTATATCCCTCACTCACCCCTCCCTCAGGAACCAGGCCCCCTCCTTTTTCTTATTTACATTACACAAGTTCCGGCTCTTAGCCTGTGACTCATTCTCCTTCAGTATAAGATTAACCCTAGAGGGGGAGGACAGTGAAGCAGCACTGAATACAATACAATATAAAACAACTGGTTATCAAACATAACGTAATGCAGTTTTAGGGGACATATCCCCATCTAGCACTGGGCGCCATCTAAGCTATGGCACCCGGATGGCGGGAGCGCGACGGTTTGCGGCAGGCTTAACCTTTATCTGGGTACAATGCCTGTAACTGTCACCCATTCCGCCACACCCCTATACACAAGAATAGAACTACTATAATACTGCCCCTATATACAAGAATAATTCTACTATAATACTGCCTCCTATATACAAGAATATAACTACTATTATACTGCTCCTATATACAAGAATATAACTACTATAATACTGCCCACTATATACAAGAATATAACTACTATAATACTGCCCCTATATACAAGAATATAACTACTATAATACTGCTCCTATATACAAGAATATAACTACTATAATACTGACTCCTATATACAAGAATATAACTACTATAATACTGCCCCCTATATACAAGAATATAACTACTATAATACTGCTCCTATATACAAGAATATAACTACTATAATACTGCTCCTATATACAAGAATATAACTACTATAATACTGCCACCTATATACAAGAATATAACTACTATAATACTGCCCCCTATGTACAAGAATATAACTACTATAATACTGCACCTATATACAAGAATATAACTATTATAATACTGCCCCTATATACAAGAATATAACTACTATAATACTGCCCCCTATATACAAGAATATAACTAATATAAAACTGCCCCTATATACAAGAATATAACTACTATAATACTGCCCCTATATACAAGAATATAACGACTATAATACTGCCCCCTATATACAAGAATATAACTAATATAAAACTGCCCCTATATACAATAATATAACTACTATAATACTGCCCCTATATACAAGAATATAACTACTATAATACTGCCCACTATATACAAGAATATAACTACTATAATACTGCTCCTATATACAAGAATATAACTGCTATAATACTGTCCCTATATACAAGAATATAACTACTATAATACTGCCCCTATATACAAGAATATAACTACTATAATACTGCCCTTATATACAAGAATATAACTACTGCTCCTATATACAAGAATATAACTACTATAATACTGTCTCCTATGTACAAGAATATAACTACTATAATACTGCCCCTATATACAAGAATATAACTACTATAATACTGCCCCTATATACAAGAATATAACTACTATAATACTGCCCCTATATACAAGAATATAACTATTATAATACTGCGCCTATCTACAAGAATATAACTACTATAATACTGCCCCCTATATACAAGAATATAACTACTATAATACTGTCCCCTATATACAAGATTATAACTACTATAATACTGCCCCTATATACAAGAATATAACTACTATTATACTGCCCCCTATATACAAGACTATAACTACTATAATACTGCCTCCTATATACAAGAATATAACTACTATAATAATGCCCCCTATATACAAGAATATAACTACTATAATACTGCCCCTATATACAAGAATATAACTACTATACTACTGCCCCTATATACAAGAATATAACTACTATAATACTGCCCCTATATACAAGAATATAACTACTATACTACTGTCCCCTATATACAATAATATAACTACTATAATACTGCCCCGTATATACAAGAATATAACTACTATAATACTGTCCCCTATATACAAGAATATAACTACTATAATACTGCCCCTATATACAAGAATATAACTACTATAATACTGCCCCTATATTTAAGAATATAACTACTATGAGACTGCTCCTATATACAAGACTATAACTACTATAATACTGCCTCCTATATACAAGACTATAACTACTATAATACTGCCCTCTATATACAAGAATATAACTACTATAATACTGCCCCTATATTCAAGAATATAACTACTATAATACTGCCTCCTATATACAAGAATATAACTACTATAATACTGCCTCCTATATACAAGACTATAACTACTATAATACTGCCCCAATATACAAGAATATAACTACTATAATACTGCCCCCTATATTCAAGAATATAACTACTATAATACTGCCTCCTATATACAAGAGTATAACTACTATAATACTGCCCTCTATATACAAGAATATAACTACTATAATACTGCCCCCTATATTCAAGAATATAACTACTATAATACTGCCTCCTATATACAAGAATATAACTACTATAATACTGCCTCCTATATACAAGACTATAACTACTATAATACTGCCCCAATATACAAGAATATAACTGCTATAATACTGCCCCCTATATTCAAGAATATAACTACTATAATACTGCCTCCTATATACAAGAATATAACTACTATAATACTGCCTCCTATATACAAGACTATAACTACTATAATACTGCCCTCTATATACAAGAATATAACTACTATAATACTGCCCCCTATATTCAAGAATATAACTACTATAATACTGTCCCCTATATACAAGAATATTACTACTATAATACTGCCCCTATATACAAGAATATAACTACTATAATACTGCCCCTATATACAAGAATATAACTACTATAATACTGCTCCTATATACAAGAATATAACTACTATAATACTGCCCCTATATACAAGAATATAACTACTATAATACTGCCCCTATATACAAGAATATAACTACTATAATACTGCTCCTATATACAAGAATATAACTACTATAATACTGCTCCTATATACAAGAATATAACTACTATAATACTGCTCATATATACAAGAATATAACTACTATAATACTGCCCCCTATATACAAGAATATAACTACTATAATACTGCTCCTATATACAAGAATATAACTACTATTATACTGCTCCTATATACAAGAATATAACTACTATAATACTGCTCCTATATACAAGAATATAACTACTATAATACTGCTCCCTATATACAAGACTATAACTACTATAATACTGCTCCCTATATACAAGAATATAACTACTATAATACCGCCTCCTATATACAAGAATATAACTACTATAATACTGCCCCCTATATACAAGAATATAACTACTATAATACTGCTCCTATATACAAGAATATAACTACTATAATACTGCCCGATATATACAAGAATATAACTACTATTATACTGCTGCTATATACAAGAATATAACTACTATAATACTGCCTCCTATATACAAGAATATAACTACTATTATACTGCTCCTATATACAAGAATATAACTACTATAATACTGCTCCTATATACAAGAATATAACTACTATAATACTGCTCCCTATATACAAGAATATAACTACTATAATACTGCTCCCTATATACAAGAATATAACTACTATAATACCGCCTCCTATATACAAGAATATAACTACTATAATACTGCCCCCTATATACAAGAATATAACTACTATAATACTGCTCCTATATACAAGAATTTAACTACTATAATACTGCCCCATATATACAAGAATATAACTGCTATTATACTGCTCCTATATACAAGAATATAACTACTATAATACTGCCTCCTATATACAAGAATATAACTACTATAATACTGCCTCCTATATACAAGACTATAACTACTATAATACTGCTCCTATATACAAGACTATAACTACTATAATACTGCTAACTATATACAAGAATATAACTTATAATACTGCCCCTTATACACAAGAATAGAACTACTATAATACTGCTCCTATATACAAGAATATAACTACTATAATACTGCCCCTCATATACAAGAATATAACTACTATAATACTGCCCCCTATATACAAGAATATAACTACTATAATACTGTTCCTATATACAAGAATATAACTACTATATTACTGCCCCTATATACAAGAATATAACTACTATAATACTGCCCCCTATATACAAGAATATAACTACTATTATACTGCTCCTATATACAAGAATATAACTACTATAATACTGCTCCTGTATACAAGAATATAACTACTATAATACTGCTCCCTATATACAAGAATATAACTACTATAATACTGCTCCCTATATACAAGAATATAACTACTATAATACTGCTCCCTATATACAAGAATATAACTACTATAATACTGCCGCCTATATACAAGAATATAACTACGATAATACTGCCCCTATATACAAGAATATAACTACTATAATACTGCTCCTATATACAAGAATATAACTACTATAATACTGCCCCATATATACAAGAATATAACTACTATAATACTGCTCCCTATATACAAGAATATAACTACTATAATACCGCCTCCTATATACAAGAATATAACTACTATAATACTGCCCCCTATATACAAGAATATAACTACTATAATACTGCTCCTATATACAAGAATATAACTACTATAATACTGCCCGATATATACAAGAATATAACTACTATTATACTGCTGCTATATACAAGAATATAACTACTATAATACTGCCTCCTATATACAAGAATATAACTACTATTATACTGCTCCTATATACAAGAATATAACTACTATAATACTGCTCCTATATACAAGAATATAACTACTATAATACTGCTCCCTATATACAAGAATATAACTACTATAATACTGCTCCCTATATACAAGAATATAACTACTATAATACCGCCTCCTATATACAAGAATATAACTACTATAATACTGCCCCCTATATACAAGAATATAACTACTATAATACTGCTCCTATATACAAGAATTTAACTACTATAATACTGCCCCATATATACAAGAATATAACTACTATTATACTGCTCCTATATACAAGAATATAACTACTATAATACTGCCTCCTATATACAAGAATATAACTACTATAATACTGCCTCCTATATACAAGACTATAACTACTATAATACTGCTCCTATATACAAGACTATAACTACTATAATACTGCTAACTATATACAAGAATATAACTTATAATACTGCCCCTTATACACAAGAATAGAACTACTATAATACTGCTCCTATATACAAGAATATAACTACTATAATACTGCCCCTCATATACAAGAATATAACTACTATAATACTGCCCCCTATATACAAGAATATAACTACTATAATACTGTTCCTATATACAAGAATATAACTACTATATTACTGCCCCTATATACAAGAATATAACTACTATAATACTGCCCCCTATATACAAGAATATAACTACTATTATACTGCTCCTATATACAAGAATATAACTACTATAATACTGCTCCTGTATACAAGAATATAACTACTATAATACTGCTCCCTATATACAAGAATATAACTACTATAATACTGCTCCCTATATACAAGAATATAACTACTATAATACTGCTCCCTATATACAAGAATATAACTACTATAATACTGCCGCCTATATACAAGAATATAACTACGATAATACTGCCCCTATATACAAGAATATAACTACTATAATACTGCTCCTATATACAAGAATATAACTACTATAATACTGCCCCATATATACAAGAATATAACTACTATAATACTGCCCCTATATACAAGAATATAACTACTATAATACTGCCCCATATATAGAAGAATATAACTACTATTATACTGCTCCTATATACAAGAATATAACTACTATAATACTGCCCCTATATACAAGAATATAACGATTATAATACTGCCTCCTATATACAAGACTATAACTACTATAATACTGCCCCATATATAGAAGAATATAACTACTATTATACTGCTCCTATATACAAGAATATAACTACTATAATACTGCTCCCTATATACAAGAATATAACTACTATAATACTGCCTCCTATATACAAGAATATAACTTCTATATTACTGCACCTATATACAAGACTATAACTACTATAATACTGCTAACTATATACAAGAATATAACTTATAATACTGCCCCCTATACACAAGAATAGAACTACTATAATACTGCTCCTATATGCAAGAATATAACTACTATAATACTGCCCCCCATATACAAGAATATAACTACTATAATACTGCCCCCTATATACAAGAATATAACTACTATAATACTGCCCCCTATATACAAGAATATAACTACTATAATACTGCTCCTATATACAAGAATATAACTACTATAAAACTGCCCCATATATACAAGAATATAACTACTATAATACTGCCCCATATATACAAGAATATAACTACTATTATACTGCTCCTATATACAAGAATATAACTACTATAATACTGCCTCCTATATACAAGAATATAACTACTATTATACTGCTCCTATATACAAGAATATAACTACTATAATACTGCTCCTATATACAAGAATATAACTACTATAATACTGCTCCCTATATACAAGAATATAACTACTATAATACTGCTCCCTATATACAAGAATATAACTACTATAATACTGCTCCCTATATACAAGAATATAACTACTATAATACCGCCTCCTATATACAAGAATATAACTACTATAATACTGCCCCCTATATACAAGAATATAACTACTATAATACTGCTCCTATATACAAGAATATAACTACTATAATACTGCCCCATATATACAAGAATATAACTACTATAATACTGCTCCCTATATACAAGAATATAACTACTATAATACTGCCTCCTATATACAAGACTATAACTACTATAATACTGCTCCTATATACAAGACTATAACTACTATAATACTGCTAACTATATACAAGAATATAACTTATAATACTGCCCCCTATACACAAGAATAGAACTTATAATACTGCCCCCTATATACAAGAATAGAACTACTATAATACTGCCCCATATATACAAGAATATAACTACTATTATACTGCTCCTATATACAAGAATATAACTACTATAATACTGCTCCCTATATACAAGAATATAACTACTATAATACTGCCTCCTATATACAAGACTATAACTACTATAATACTGCTCCTATATACAAGACTATAACTACTATAATACTGCTAACTATATACAAGAATATAACTTATAATACTGCCCCCTATACACAAGAATAGAACTTATAATACTGCCCCCTATACACAAGAATAGAACTACTATAATACTGCTCCTATATACAAGAATATAACTACTATAATACTGCCCCCCATATACAAGAATATAACTACTATAATACTGCCCCCTATATACAAGAATATAACTACTATAATACTGTTCCTATATACAAGAATATAACTACTATATTACTGCCCCTATATACAAGAATATAACTACTATAATACTGCCCCCTATATACAAGAATATAACTACTATTATACTGCTCCTATATACAAGAATATAACTACTATAATACTGCCCCTATATACAAGAATATAACTACTATAATACTACCCCCTATATACAAGAATATAACTACTATTATACTGCTCCTATATACAAGAATATAACTACTATAATACTGCTCCTATATACAAGAATATAACTACTATAATACTGCTCCCTATATACAAGAATATAACTACTATAATACTGCTCCCTATATACAAGAATATAACTACTATAATACTGCTCCCTATATACAAGAATATAACTACTATAATACTGCCGGCTATATACAAGAATATAACTACTATAATACTGCCCCTATATACAAGAATATAACTACTATAATACTACCCCCTATATACAAGAATATAACTACTATTATACTGCTCCTATATACAAGAATATAACTACTATTATACTGCTCCTATATACAAGAATATAACTACTATAATACTGCTCCTGTATACAAGAATATAACTACTATAATACTGCTCCCTATATACAAGAATATAACTACTATAATACTGCTCCCTATATACAAGAATATAACTACTATAATACTGCTCCCTATATACAAGAATATAACTACTATAATACTGCCGCCTATATACAAGAATATAACTACGATAATACTGCCCCTATATACAAGAATATAACTACTATAATACTGCTCCTATATACAAGAATATAACTACTATAATACTGCCCCATATATACAAGAATATAACTACTATAATACTGCCCCTATATACAAGAATATAACTACTATAATACTGCCCCATATATAGAAGAATATAACTACTATTATACTGCTCCTATATACAAGAATATAACTACTATAATACTGCCCCTATATACAAGAATATAACGATTATAATACTGCCTCCTATATACAAGACTATAACTACTATAATACTGCCCCATATATAGAAGAATATAACTACTATTATACTGCTCCTATATACAAGAATATAACTACTATAATACTGCTCCCTATATACAAGAATATAACTACTATAATACTGCCTCCTATATACAAGAATATAACTTCTATATTACTGCACCTATATACAAGACTATAACTACTATAATACTGCTAACTATATACAAGAATATAACTTATAATACTGCCCCCTATACACAAGAATAGAACTACTATAATACTGCTCCTATATGCAAGAATATAACTACTATAATACTGCCCCCCATATACAAGAATATAACTACTATAATACTGCCCCCTATATACAAGAATATAACTACTATAATACTGCCCCCTATATACAAGAATATAACTACTATAATACTGCTCCTATATACAAGAATATAACTACTATAAAACTGCCCCATATATACAAGAATATAACTACTATAATACTGCCCCATATATACAAGAATATAACTACTATTATACTGCTCCTATATACAAGAATATAACTACTATAATACTGCCTCCTATATACAAGAATATAACTACTATTATACTGCTCCTATATACAAGAATATAACTACTATAATACTGCTCCTATATACAAGAATATAACTACTATTATACTGCTCCCTATATACAAGAATATAACTACTATAATACTGCTCCCTATATACAAGAATATAACTACTATAATACCGCCTCCTATATACAAGAATATAACTACTATAATACTGCCCCCTATATACAAGAATATAACTACTATAATACTGCTCCTATATACAAGAATATAACTACTATAATACTGCCCCATATATACAAGAATATAACTACTATAATACTGCTCCCTATATACAAGAATATAACTACTATAATACTGCCTCCTATATACAAGACTATAACTACTATAATACTGCTCCTATATACAAGACTATAACTACTATAATACTGCTAACTATATACAAGAATATAACTTATAATACTGCCCCCTATACACAAGAATAGAACTTATAATACTGCCCCCTATATACAAGAATAGAACTACTATAATACTGCCCCATATATACAAGAATATATCTACTATTATACTGCTCCTATATACAAGAATATAACTACTATAATACTGCTCCCTATATACAAGAATATAACTACTATAATACTGCCTCCTATATACAAGACTATAACTACTATAATACTGCTCCTATATACAAGACTATAACTACTATAATACTGCTAACTATATACAAGAATATAACTTATAATACTGCCCCCTATACACAAGAATAGAACTTATAATACTGCCCCTATACATAAGAATAGAACTACTATAATACTGCTCCTATATACAAGAATATAACTACTATAATACTGCCCCCCATATACAAGAATATAACTACTATAATACTGCCCCCTATATACAAGAATATAACTACTATAATACTGTTCCTATATACAAGAATATAACTACTATATTACTGCCCCTATATACAAGAATATAACTACTATAATACTGCCCCCTATATACAAGAATATAACTACTATTATACTGCTCCTATATACAAGAATATAACTACTATAATACTGCCCCTATATACAAGAATATAACTACTATAATACTACCCCCTATATACAAGAATATAACTACTATTATACTGCTCCTATATACAAGAATATAACTACTATAATACTGCTCCTATATACAAGAATATAACTACTATAATACTGCTCCCTATATACAAGAATATAACTACTATAATACTGCTCCCTATATACAAGAATATAACTACTATAATACTGCTCCCTATATACAAGAATATAACTACTATAATACTGCCGGCTATATACAAGAATATAACTACTATAATACTGCCCCCTATATACAAGAATATAACTACTATAATACTGCTCCTATATACAAGAATATAACTACTATAATACTGCTCCTATATACAAGAATATAACTACTATAATACTGCTCCTATATACAAGAATATAACTACTATAATACTGCTCCTATATACAAGAATATAACTACTATAATACTGCTCCCTATATACAAGAATATAACTACTATAATACTGCTCCTATATACAAGAATATAACTACTATAATACTGCTCCCTATATACAAGAATATAACTACTATAATACTGCCGGCTATATACAAGAATATAACTACTATAATACTGCCCCCTATATACAAGAATATAACTACTATAATACTGCTCCTATATACAAGAATATAACTACTATAATACTGCTCCTATATACAAGAATATAACTACTATAATACTGCCCCATATATACAAGAATATAACTACTATAATACTGCCCCATATATAGAAGAATATAACTACTATTATACTGCTCCTATATACAAGAATATAACTACTATAATACTGCCCCTATATACAAGAATATAACTACTATAATACTGCCTCCTATATACAAGACTATAACTACTATAATACTGCCCCATATATAGAAGAATATAACTACTATTATACTGCTCCTATATACAAGAATATAACTACTATAATACTACATATAATATTAAACCTATTTAGCCTTGAAAAAAGACGACTAAGGGGGGACATGATTAACTTATATAAATATATTAATGGCACATACAAAAAATATGGTGATATCCTGTTCCTTGTAAAACCCGCTCAAAAAACAAGGGGGCACTCCCTCCGTCTGGAGAAAAAAAGGTTCAAGCTGCAGAGGCGACAAGGCTTCTTTACAGTAAGAACGGTGAATTTATGGAATAGCCTACCGCAGGAGCCGTCACAGCAGGGACAGTAGACACCGCAGGAGCCGTCACAGCAGAGACAGTAGACACCGCAGGAGCCGTCACAGCAGAGACAGTAGACACCGCAGGAGCCGTCACAGCAGAGACAGTAGACACCGCAGGAGCTGGTCACAGCAGGGACAGTAGATGGCTTTAAAAAAGGGTTAGATAATTTCCTAGAACAAAAAAATATTAGCTCCTATGTGTAGAAATTTTTCCTTCCCTTTTCCCTTCCCTTGGTTGAACTTGATGGACATGTGTCTTTTTTCAGCCGTACTAACTATGTAACTATGTAATACTGCTCCCTATATACAAGACTATAACTACTATAATACTGCTCCTATATACAAGAATATAACTTCTATAATACTGCCCCTATATACAAGACTATAACTACTATAATACTGCTAACTATATACAAGAATATAACTTATAATACTGCCCCCTATACACAAGAATAGAACTACTATAATACTGCTCCTATATGCAAGAATATAACTACTATAATACTGCCCCCCATATACAAGAATATAACTACTAAAATACTGCCCCCTATATACAAGAATATAACTACTATAATACTGTTCCTATATACAAGAATATAACTACTATAATACTGCCCCCTATATACAAGAATATAACTACTATAATACTGCTCCTATATACAAGAATATAACTACTATAATACTGCTCCCTATATACAAGAATATAACTACTATAATACTGCCCCTATATGCAAGAATATAACTACTATAATACTGCCGCCTATATACAAGAATATAACTACTATAATACTGCCCCTATATACAAGAATATAACTACTATATTACTGCCCCCTATATACAAGAATTTAACTACTATAATACTGCACCTATATACAAGAATATAACTACTATAATACTGCCCCCTATATACAGGAAAATATAACTACTATAATACTGCTCCTATATACAAGAATATAACTACTATAATACTTCTCCTATATACAAGAATATAACTACTATAATACTGCTCCCTATATACAAGAATATAACTACTATAATACTGCTCCTATATACAAGAATATAACTGCTATAATACTGTTCCTATATACAAGAATATAACTACTATAATACTGCTCCCTATATACAAGAATATAACTACTATAATACTGCCTCCTATATACAAGACGATAACTACTATAATACTGCTCCTATATACAAGAATATAACTTCTATAATACTGCCCCTATATACAAGACTATAACTACTATAATACTGCTAACTATATACAAGAATATAACTTATAATACTGCCCCCTATACACAAGAATAGAACTACTATAATACTGCTCCTATATGCAAGAATATAGCTACTATAATACTGCTCCTATATGCAAGAATATAACTACTATAATACTGCCCCCCATATACAAGAATATAACTACTATAATACTGCCCCCCATATACAAGAATATAACTACTATAATACTGCCCCCTATATACAAGAATATAACTACTATAATACTGTTCCTATATACAAGAATATAACTACTATAATACTGCCCCCTATATACAAGAATATAACTACTATAATACTGCTCCTATATACAAGAATATAACTACTATAATACTGCTCCCTATATACAAGAATATAACTACTATAATACTGCCCCTAAATGCAAGAATATAACTACTATAATACTGCCCCTATATACAAGAATATAACTACTATAATACTGCCCCTATATACAAGAATATAACTACTATATTATTGCCCCCTATATAAAAGAATTTAACTACTATAATACTGCACCTATATACAAGAATATAACTACTATAAGGGTATGTGCACACACACTAATTACGTCCGTAATTGACGGACGTATTTCGGCCGCAAGTCCCGGACCGAACAGAGTGCAAGGAGCCGGGCTCCTAGCATCATACTTATGTACGATGCTAGGAGTCCCTGCCTCGCTGCAGGACAAACTGTCCCGTAGTGTAATCATGTTTACAGTACGGGACAGTTGTCCTGCAGCGAGGCAGGGACTTCTAGCATCGTACATAAGTATGATGCTAGGAGCCCGGCTCCCTGCACTGTGTTCGGTCCGGTACTTGCGGCCGAAATACGTCCGTCAATTACGGACGTAATTAGTGTGTGTGCACATACCCTAATACTGCCCCCTATATACAGGAAAATATACTACTATAATACTGCTCCTATATACAAGAATATAACTACTATAATACTGCCTCCTATATACAAGAATATAACTACTATAATACTGCCCCTATATACAAGAATATAACTACTATAATACTGCTCCTATATACAAGAATATAACTACTATACTACTGCCCCTATATACAAGAATATAACTACTATAATACTGCTCCTATATACAAGAATATAACTACTATAATACTGCCTCCTATATACAAGAATATAACTACTATAATACTGCTCCCTATATACAAGAATATAACTACTATAATACTGCCCCTATATACAAGAATATAACTACTATAATACTGCTCCTATATACAAGAATATAACTACTATAATACTGCTCCCTATATACAAGAATATAACTACTATAATACTGCTCCTATATACAAGAATATAACTACTATAATACTGCTCCCTATATACAAGAATATAACTACTATAATACTGCTACTATATACAAGAATATAACTACTATAATACTGCCTCCTTGCTGTGAGGTTGTGTGTCTGTAGCTCTCCTCATGTCTGGAGATAGCCCAGGGCGGGGCCACCCCGGGCGTGGACTCTCCCCACGCAAGGCCCAGGCTACCAGGCCTCTACTGGGAGAAAACTCACAGGCTCTTTCTAATGTGGATACAAGTCCCGACGTGAATGTTGAGCAGTGTAACACTCAGGATGGAAGCACCAGCAGCACAAGGAAGGAAGATGGAGAATGTAAAGTGAGTAAAGCAAATGTTGCAGCAGTAAGAAGTGCTTGTGAGAGTGAAGCACTGGGGGGGGCAGAGCACATTGCAAGCACCTGGGGTGCAGCTCACCCCTCCAGCATCCAGACAGCGGAGAACATCCCTGGAGAGACTGACATTGCAGCAGAGTGAATGGGTGGCCAGCGTGGCGTGCTCAGGCCGCACAAGGTCTAGCAGCAGTAAAAACATTGAAAAGTCTGTGGAGGCAAAACCTGCAAGGAATACTCAAGGTGTTTCTACAACTGTTACAGGCCTTGGAGAGTTTGATCCAGCAGGGGGTGAGACCAGTGGAGCTGGGACGGTTAATCTGGAGGGGTCAGCGGCATTCAGACAGCCTGAGATCCTGCACCAGCAGAGCCCACAGTCTAAAGAGACAGAGCGTGCGCCTGAGCTGCAGCTGGTGGAGGAAATCCCTGCTCTGGTGAAGAGGATGGGAGAGTTACAGTGCCAAAAACAAATGCTGCAAATACAAATTGACTGTGTATATAAACTGAAGAACGCCAATCCTAAGAATGAAGCCGTATATGCTGCTCAGCTTTACTCACTCGGGAAGCAACTCGCACAAGTGGTGGGGGAGATGGACGGTGTCCTGGAGAGGATGGGGCCACTCGCAGAGTCCTATAAAAACAAGCAACGGTTTTCTACTATGACCGACAGACAGAACTTTGATCCAGAGTTCAGATTCTCTGAGGCGGACTCGGGGTCAGATATTTTCCCAGACGATCTCCGGCCAGAGACCAGACCAGTGCTGCAGCCTGCAAGGTTCTCATTTCTAGAAGCGGACGCACAGAAAGAGGAGAAAGAAAAACAGCAAAAATCTGCAGCTGTGTCTGAACAGGGGCATGGAAGTCGGATACCAGCACAGGCACCACAAGTCCCAGGATGCTCAGCACAACAACAGGACAGTGGACGTTCATCCATGTGTCAGGGTGATGCGCTGACACAGCAGAGCTGTACTGCTGGGGCACAGACTGGGGGGAGTGGGAATGTACCTGAAGCGTTAGTGGTTGGAGGGAACACACGGCTTGTGTATGATGTAGGTTTATCTGATGATGACATAGAGGTTGATGGGTCAGAAGATGTTCAGAATAATGTGCTTATTTCCCCCCTCTAATTGTAAGTACACAAGGTGTGACAGACCCCTCTAGAGCAGACACTCACCCTATAAGTCCGGACAGTGAGACCCGCCAGCCTCCTCCCAGAAATGCCTGGAGCCGCGGTGCTCCATCTTTTACCTCTGGCGCTAGCTATACAGGCCAGGCCTTTAAAAGGAGGAATGTGGTGAGGTTCAAGCACAAGGGCGCCAAGGACGACCTTCCAGATAGGAGGTTTGTGGTCCGAGAACTTCTGTGTCACCAGATGGGTTTTGTGCCAGCGAATATCTTGGCAGTAATAAATCTACCAGACAGACAGGGCTACGATGTCAGCTTTAAGCTTACGCCTGACTTGGATAGATTCTGGGCACATTTTTCCAAGTTCAGGGACAAAACCGGTTGGGACAAATTTAGCTTTATTCCAGTGTCCAAGCCAGATACCGTTGGTGTCAACATCATCTTTTGGAATGAAGCTGTTCCTCCCCAGGATATTGTTGTCTGGCTCAGGCGGCACTGTGACCTGGTGTCTGACCTGACCAAGAACAGAGACGCTGATGGTATCTGGACTGGAGGGTGGAGGGTTCTGGTAAAACTGCGCCAGCATAACAATGTCACTTTACATTTACCCAATTCCTTCTTCATTGGGAGAGAAAAGGGTGTTTGCTTTTATCCTGGTCAACCCAGAAAGTGCTTCAAGTGTGGTAAGACCGGTCACCTGGCAAACATCTGCACCGTGGTAAAATGTAACCTGTGCGGCGAAGTTGGCCATCTAAGTGCCAACTGTCAGAATGTTCGATGTAATCTGTGTGGGTAGGTCACCCACACAGGGACTGTCCTGACGCCTGGCACAATATCTGTAAACAGATTCCTGTTGAGGAGTTTATGACTGAAACGGACGCTGTAGAGGAGGAGGCTCTAATGTCGGGGTCAATAATGACCAGACAGGAGGTCCAGCAGGAGTCAGGTCATCCAGGTCCAGAACATCAGCAGTCGGACAGTACACAGGAGACCATGGAAGTTGTTCCTCGGGACCAGCCACCGGGAGCCTCTTCTTCTGCATTACCATCTGAGGAAAGGAGGGGTATGCAGAATAAAAGGAGGAAAAAAGACCCGTCCTCTCGTAAGCCTGAGGGAGAGGAAGAAAGAGGCAGGAAAAAAGGGAACAGAGCAGAAGTAATGGTCGTATCTAATAGATTCAGCGTCCTGTCAGCGTCAGATGGGGATTTTGAACGAGAGTTATTAAAAATAGATGGTGAATACGAAGAAGACTCAGGGGACCATCCCCCAATAAAAAAGAAACATTGCACTGTAGAAACCCCAGGACCGTTAGATATGGAAACAGGTGGTCGGCAGAGTGACCCCAATTCTTAGCTATTATGATGGGGGTCATTTATTTGCTTTTCTTTTTGTGTTGTGCTCTGATGGCCGGGTTTTCTTTAAAAGTTGCTTCCAGCAATGTAAACAGTATTAAAGTGAGGAAGACGAGGTTTACAGTCTATGATCATCTCCGATATGGATGCAGATGTCATCTTCTTACAAGAGACTCGTTTAACCACAATAGGGCTTATACGTGAGGCGGAGAGAGAGTGGAGGTCCGGTCCTTCTTTCTGGTCACTGGCTGTGGAGCCTTATGCCGGGGTCGCTATACTGTTTAACACCAATGATGTGACTGTACATAGGTTAACGGAGGTGTGTATGGGACGGTGTCTGGTCCTAGAAGTTACAATTCACGGTAGAAGGCTCCGACTCATTAATATCTATGGCCCACAGACAGTGACCGACAGGGTCCAGCTTTTTAATGATGTGAAACCATATGTCTTTACCTCTGTTCCTGTGGTGATGGCTGGGGATTTCAATGTCACGAGGACAGCAGGTGACAGATCCTCTGGCAGAGCAGTGACCAGGGACTCGAATGTCCTAAATAAAATGATCTTACAGGCAGGCTTGAGTGATGTCTTCACACAGGGTGGTAGGAAGCCAAAATTCACATATTGTTGTGCGGACAGGAACAGTAGGATCGATTTGGCTTTTGTCAACGCTACAGAGATGGTTACTGGGATAAGTGAAAAAGTGGTCCCTTATTCAGACCATATGGCACTGTGTTTCTGCTTAGGAGCCACTAAACGGCCAGATATTGGTTGGGGGCTATGGAAACTTAACTCTAGTCTCTTGGACGATAGTCATGTGCAGAGTTGTGTTGTCTCCCTTTTGCAAAGTCAATTGGAGAGAGTAGATTTTTACGATGGTGCTGCTGACTGGTGGGAGGATGTCAAGAAGGACATTGCATCGCTCTTAAAGAGACTGTCCATTAATAGAGGCAGGAGTAAGTACAGCCAGTATCTGAAGCTGTGTAGAGAACTGGAGTCACTTTGTTCAGAGGATAAGGATGACAGAGCAAAGATTGATCGGCTGAAATCTGAGATCAGGCAGTATCAGTATAGTAGATACACGTCCCTGCTTCTGGAGAGGGATTATGGGCGTTTAGGGACGACTGATCCGTTTGAAAGTTGCCAAGACCACGTAAAAAACAGAGTGGTCACAGGTCTGGTGGATTCCCAGGGTGTTCTTCAGGAATCTCGGGAGGGCATTCTGGGTGTGGCGAAATCCTACTATTCTGTCTTGTTTCAGAAAAAGATATTGGATAAAGAGAAAATGACTCAATTTTTGAGGGCAACTCCAAGCCCTGATACTGCTAATGTGGATTTTTCACCCTTGACAGCAGAATTGACAGTGAAGGAAGTTGTTGAGGCCATCAACAACTTGCATCAAAAGAAGGCACCAGGTCCGGACGGTATAACAGCCGAATTTTATAAGAAATTTAAAAACCTTTTAGAACCAATTCTGGTGAATGTGTACAAAAGCTGCCTAGAAAACCACCTGATGCCTTCCTCCATGAGAGTGTCTTCGTTGATTTTGCTGTCCAAGGGTAAAGACCCTGGTGACATCAAGAACTGGAGGCCAATTGCCCTCTTGAATGTTGACAGGAAGATTTTGGCAAAAATTCTGTTTTCTAGATTGGTCTGTTTGTCCCCAGCACTGTTGGCAGGCTCCCAGTTCGGCACAGTAAAAGGGCGGAACATCTCTGGGGCCGTTATCTCCATCAGGGAAATGTTTGAGAGATGTAAAGCTCTTGGGTGTGGGAGATATGTTGTTGCTCTAGACCAGGCTAAAGCCTTCGACAGAGTAGATCATGATTATCTATGGGCCACTTTGTTAAAGTACGGTGTTCCGGGACAATTTATTGATTGGCTGAAAACTTTGTATTGTGAGAGCTTTCCTTTGATCAATGGCTGACAGGGCGACACTTTTGGGGTTGAGGCGGGGGTGAGACAGGGTTGCCCGTTGAGTCCACTTCTGTATGTTTTTACCATAGACCCATTTCTGCGGTTACTGCAACGGTGTGATTTTCGAGGCGTACCGATCCCGCTTTGCTCATCCCTGAGTGTTGTCGCCTACGCGGATGATGTGACGGTAGTGATATCTGAGCCTAGTGAGGTGCAGATGTTGTCTGCAGCCATCAGAAGCTACTCTGAGGCCTCTGGGTCTCTGGTCAACCTTGAGAAGAGTGAAGCTTTCTGGGTATTGCACAGTGATCCAGACTTTGATCTGCCACAATTTGCGAAAGCCTCCACCGATATTAAGATTCTGGGAATTAAATTTGGGAGGGATGATAATGCCAAACTAAATTGGGAGCAGAAATTGGAAGCCGGAAATACAAAGGTTCAGCGATGGAGAAATTGGAGGCTGACCTATAGTGAGAGGGTTAAAATGTTGAAGACTTACCTGGTCCCCGTCTTCTTGTATGTTTCTGTCATTTTTCCTTTGCCAGAATCTTTCTCGGCTAGGCTCTTTAGCCTGTTCTTCCAACTTTTTTGGGGGAACAGGTTGAACCCAGTAAAAAGAGGGATTACTTACCTACAGAGGAGAGAGGGTGGGTTGGGTATGTTGAATCCAAGGGTTTTCTTTGACTCCTTGTTTCTTAAAACAAATTTTGGCAACCTGGACGTAAATAACAGTGCCCTGTGGGTAAACAGTATCAGGGATTGGATATTGCCTTTTGCAGAGTCTTGGATACGGGGCGGCAGTCTCAAAAGGGGGCGATTGACGAGACTTCCTTCCCCAGTATCTGGATTATGGTCTTAGATGTCTGAGGAGATGGGGAATAGACAAGTCCTATATTGAGAGTGAGACCAGGAGAGATCTATATTTCCCGGTATGTAGGACTTTCTTTTGTTTACAGCCGGCACTTAAAGATTGCACAACTGCAACCTTACAGGAGAGTCTGAGGTTTCTCAATGGAGCGAGACTCCTGGGTAAACTTTTTGACATTGCATGGCTGTCACTGCATGGGAAACTTTATGTTAAAGGGAATCTAAAATATTTGAGTGTGTCAGATCGGAAGTGTCCCTTGGGTTGTCAACAGGAGGAGACAATGGAGCATTTTATAACCGAGTGCTGGGGAGGACAAAATATATGGCAAGAAATATCCTACAAGTTAAAAATCCCAAGACGGCAGTTTCTAAAATACCCAGAATTTATTTATGGAGTACCAGCTAATGTAAATAACATTGACCGGGGGACCTTGTATCTGATAATTAATGTAGTCAAATATTACCAGTGGCATACAAGAACCAGAATGTCCATTTATAACGAGCCATTTCACCATATGTCAGCCGTGAACCTGATCATGTCAGAACTAAGGTGGATCAAATCCCTAGAAATTAGGAAAAATGAGAAAAACACCGCATTATGGAGGAATGTATATATGGAATAATGCGAGTTCTCTGTATAATGCAAACTTGTTGTTGGGTTTTCTCCCTCCTTCCTTTTTAACAGAAATGGACTCTTGTTAAGTTAAAGTTATTTTCGAGTTTATTTTTCATCGTCATGTATGAGTTCTGTTAAATGATCATTTGCTTTGGAATTTTGATGGAATGTTATATTTGTTTGTTTTTTACTAATAAAAATCGCCTCCTATATACAAGAATATAACTACTATAATACTGCCCCTATATACAAGAATATAACTACTATAATACTGCCCCTATATACAAGAATATAACTACTATAATACTGCCCCTATATACAAGAATATAACTACTATAATACTGCCCCCTATATACAAGAATATAACTACTATAATACTGCCTCCTATATACAAGAATATAACTACTATAATACTGCTCCTATATACAAGAATATAACTACTATAATACTGCTCCTATATACAAGAATATAACTACTATAATACTGCTCCTATATACAAGAATATAACTACTATAATACTGCTCCTTTATACAAGAATATAACTACTATAATACTCCCCCTATATACAAGAATATAACTACTATAATATTGCTCCCTATATACAAGAATATAACTACTATAATACTGCTCCTATATACAAGAATATAACTACTATAATACTGCTCCTATTTACAAGAATATAACTACTATAATACTGCTCCTTTATACAAGAATATAACTACTATAATACTGCCCCCTATATACAAGAATATAACTACTATAATACTGCCTCCTATATACAAGAATATAACTACTATAATACTGCTCCTATATACAAGAATATAACTACTATAATACTGCTCCTATATACAAGAATATAACTACTATAATACTGCTCCTATATACAAGAATATAACTACTATAATACTGCTCCTATATACAAGAATATAACTACTATAATACTGCTCCTTTATACAAGAATATAACTACTATAATACTCCCCCTATATACAAGAATATAACTACTATAATACTGCTCCCTATATACAAGAATATAACTACTATAATACTGCCTCCTATATACAAGAATATAACTACTATAATACTGCTCCCTATATACAAGAATACAACTACTATAATACTGCCACCTATATACAACAATATAACTACTATAATACTGCTCCTATATACAAGACTATAACTACTATAATACTGCCTCCTATATACAAGAATATAAGTACTATAATACTGCCCCTATATACAAGAACATAACTACTATAATACTGCTCCTATATACAAGAATATAACTACTATAATACTGCTCCTATATACAAGAATATAACTACTATAATACTGCCCCCTATATACAAGAATATAACTACTATAATACTGCTCCCTATATACAGGAATATAATTACTATAATACTGCCTCCTATATACAAGAATATAACTACTATAATACAGCCTCCTATATACAAGAATATAACTACTATAATACTGCTCCTATATACAAGAATATAACTACTATAATACTGCCACTATATACAAGAATATAATCACTATAATACTGCTCCTATATACAAGAATATAACTACTATAATACTGCCTCCTATATACAAGACTATAACTACTATAATACTGCCCCTATATACAAGAATATAACTACTATAATACAGCCTCGATAAAAGGTGAATCCCGCGTGGCCTGGGGTGTGCCGGATGTGGACATCCATCAGGCGAGCCTCACTAGCTATCCTATTTAGGGCCACACAATCATAAGTCAGCCTGTCTCTGGGACCTCCCCTATCTCCCTGAGCTCCCTACTCCTTCGACGGTTCTCCAATCGCCTTAACTTGGAGGGTGACTTGCCTTTCTTCCCTGGCCCCTCAGCCCCTTCACCTCCACCAGTGCCAACCACGGCAGGAGCAACCTCTCGGCTTTCTCCCGCTGGACCCGCCATGTCGTTGGCAAAGGAACGAGGGCAGCGACTGAATGGGTGACCTAGATCCCCACACAGGTGACACTGGATATCCCCACAGGATGCGGCAAGATGACCTACAGCGAACTCTCGCCTGCCGGGCTCATTCTACACCAGCTCATAATTTGACCAAAAGAGCTCCAGGCCCTCCGGCCGAACAAAGCTGATGTCAAATACTGGGGTGCCATAGGGATGTATCAGGGCAAAGATGTCGATCTTCAAGAGAAGCTCAACTACTTTCGCCCTAGGTGGGCACGTATCATTGCCTCTCCAGCGAAGACGAACAACATTGCTACGAGCCCCCCCAGGCCCGACTGTCGGAAGGGTCCACACAGTTTCCCCTTCCCTTTCTTCTCGGAAAGCTGTCAAGCCATGCCTGTCTATCCAGAAGGACAGATCAACCGCTCGGCCCTCTACCATTATTGTTCTCTCACCCTTTTTAAGGGCCTCCAGGAGGCGCCGCTGTAAAATACCGTCCCCAGAGCCTGAAGATGAGGAGGAGGCCCCAGCAGTGACACTGGCATAACTGCGAGTAGTCACCCCTGGGGGGGCA
Organism: Rhinoderma darwinii; assembly: GCF_050947455.1. Classification (NCBI taxonomy): domain Eukaryota; kingdom Metazoa; phylum Chordata; class Amphibia; order Anura; family Rhinodermatidae; genus Rhinoderma; species Rhinoderma darwinii. The sequence goes on along the minus strand of NC_134693.1, from coordinate 1,101,822 downwards.
GATGGACAGGCCTCACTAGACACAGGAGAGGGACCATTATCAATAGCACTCGTACCGGCACCATTCATACCCTCACCATTATTATTATCACTCGTACCTGCACCATTCATACCCCCACCATTATTAACAGCACTTGTACCGGCACCATTCATATCCTCACCCTCTGGACCAGCAGTAAAAAGTGTTTCTGGGCCGGATGTTATCGCCTCGGTTTCATCAGGTTTCCCCTCCACCTCATTGGCGTGACATTTCTTTATTTGAGACAATCCTTCCTTCTTAGAGCCAGCAATGCCCAGACTCGTTCTCACCCCTGGCAAAGCTGGCTCCCGGGCTGTGGATTCATGTGACGCAGTCACCATAGGAATACTAGTGACTGCGCCACCGGACCCAATGACCGCAAGCTTGGGGGGACATTCAACCGTGCCGTCAGTCCCAGCAGCCCCTTCATGCTGCCGCCGCTCAGTAGCACCAACTGGTTCCAGGGACACTGGAATATTCGCTGCCAGCTCTGGTGTCGAGCCGCCCCTTATTACTGAGGAGGAAACCTGAGCACCAGAGCTTTGTTCTGCACCCAACGCTGGGCCACCAACATTATCTGGCGCTCTTGACGCCTTAAAAATGCCACCAAAAACGCCACCGCTACTACGACAAGCAGGGACATCAGCCTCCATTATCACGCCATCATTAATCTCCCCGCCTTCCTGCACCGGACCCACTTCAGGGCCCGGGCTAGGCTGGATTACGGGGCTTGTGCAGTGAGCTGACCCTGCGGTCAGCTGGGGTAGCACTGGGTGGGGAACAAACTTAAAACTGACCTCCTCCTCCACGATTTTTCCAGCCTTTCTGGATTTTAGTCGCCGCCGGGCTTTGCGCTTTGCTGCACACTTGGCATTAACTTTTTCCTCTGGACCCAAGTCCGCGCCAAAAGAAAAATGGTGGAGGCTCACCGGAGACTGGAGCTGCCGTATTTCCGCCATCAGCCTCCCACCTGAATTGCTGCTGCTGATGTCCTGGTCACAGGTGTCCCCCTCACCGGCTGAGCTGGAGTCCGGGGGTAAAGCCACTTGCTCTGCAGGCAGCTCGCTGCACGTACTCCGCTGACCAGACGCACCCGGACACATTTCCTCCTCCTCACCCTCATCATCCGTCTGCTTTCCAGGGTCACAGACACCCTTCATTGCCCGGAACCGATCATCATTGAGGAGTTTCTCCTTGAAACGTCCACTATTCTCCAAAATAAATCTCCCGTTTTTCTTTCAGGGCATCCACCTCAGATTTGAGATCCCTAATAGTCGCCATTACTACCAACCTCTTTGCTCCAGAAGTGGCGTGCGACCGAACCCGGGCTGCTTTCAGCTCCTCCTGGAGCTTCCGAATGGCCTTCGTGGCATCCTCATACCCACGGAGGCACTCCGCAACACAGGAGCTAAAGGTGATTGTTGACTCCGTGGCACGTAGTTCACCACAATCTGCCTCCACACCATCATAGGTGCTCTGCTGCACATCTCCAGGAGCGATCCTGCTGGCTGCAACACCAGGAACCTTGCGGCTTTCCTGGCTTTCTGTCCTGGTTTCAGGCGGGGGCAGGATCGGGGCCACATCGCTGTGACCCCGACTAGATCTTCTCACCCCCACAACTTCGGCCGGTTGCTGAACGCTCCCGCTACCCGCCGGCCTAGACCGGGTAACAGGAGGCTGAGAAGCACTTGGCTGTGAAGAACTTCCTCTCATCCCAAGCAGCAAACTCTCTCCCTGGAGAGGAAAGAGCCGACACCCGGAAAGAGCTTCCTCCAACACACAGACAGCACACACCCGCTTCTCCTGTCCTGTATACTGGGTGTAATTCTCAGTATCTGTATTATTCTGTATATATATATATACACTGCACAGTACCACTTCTCCTGTCCTGTATACTGGGTGTAATTCTCAGTATCTGTATTATTCTGTATATATATATACACTGCACAGTACCACTTCTCCTGTCCTGTATACTGGCTGTAATTCTCAGTATCTGTATTATTCTGTGTATATATATATATATATACACTGCACAGTATCACTTCTCCTGTCCTGTATACTGGGTGTAATTCTCAGTATCTGTATTATTCTGTATATATATATATATATATATATATATACACTGCACAGTATTCCTACATGAGAAAACACAACATGAGCCTAATCGGCAAATAACCTCCCCCTTCTTTTTTTTTTTCTTTTTTTAAATTTTTTTTATTTTTTTTTTACATTTTTAAATGTTTTTTTTATTTTTTTTTTTTTTTTTCCCTCCACCCTTTTTCTTAACCACAAATCCGCAATATGAATACCAATTAGTAACCAATATATACAAAACAATACTGAACATACATATATATATACATAATATCTACATTATACCCAATTCAAGACCAATGTCCAGTCCAAAGTCCGTACCTTTAAGCTCCGACCGACACCATCGTCCATCCTTCAATGTTTCTTTGATCGGGCCCGGCTTTTTCTTATTATTTGAACCCCCCCTCCCCCCCTTTCCCCCCTCCCCACCTAACACCTAACCCCCTCACATCTATACAAAAATACTACACTCTACAAGATATAGTAAGTAAAGACTCAGCCTGTACAATGGCCTACATTACCTGACATAACACATAACACATCCTTAACAAATCCTACCCACAAGGCCCTGGTTCGGTACCTGCAAGCCCTATATCCATCATCAACTATAAAGAAAACAAAAAGCTACAGTGACAGCATTAGCCCCCCACCAGGAATAGAGACGACTAGACTAGGGCACGCTGAAGGAGAAACCCCTCCAAAGCATGGAGGCCCTACTCGTGCCCAGTCTCTCGAACTCCAAAGAACGAACCTTCCCCAGGTCACCGAGAATGTTCCTCACCACCTCTTCCTCCGGGAGGGTTTTTTGTCTGGTTGATACAAAGCACCGTGCGTTCCACGTGCCGTACCTGACCGCTAAGCTGACTAAGAATAAAGTGCCCCGATCTCGACCACCCAGGTGTCTGAATGTTCCATAGGCCCATTCCGCATAGGAGAGACCGGTCAGACCAGGCCAACCAATGGAGGCACCCACCCTGCTGTAGACCCCTGTATTGAGGGGACAATGAAGCAGGAAGTGCTCCATGCTTTCCAGCACGCCGCCACACTCCTCCCGGGGACAACCCCTTTCCTCAGGGTTCCTGTGTTTCAAGTTGTCCCTCACATACAGTTTCCCATGGAAGCAACGCCAAGCCAAGTCCCAAAACTTTAAAGGGATCCTACTAGAATTTAAAACCCTCAAACCAACCTCCAGATCCCGACTTGGACAGTCCCTGAGCGCCAGGGGCTTCTGGAAATGGGTCAACAGAACTCTGTTGTCAAGGAGCCTCCTTGACAGAGTCCTGATCTCCCACATCCCCAGACCCCACCAGCGAATTGTTTTCAGAACCACGGTAGCGTAAGCCGGAAGATGCCCATGCGGCGTGCGAAGGTCCTTCACTTGCCCTCCTGTCTCCCATTCCTGGAAGAAAGGCCGAAACCACCCCCTGCAGGAGACTACCCACGGAGGAGCCCTCTCTTGCCAGAGGTTTGACATGTTGATCTTTACAAAGGTATTAACCAGGAATACCACAGGGTTGACCATACACAACCCCCCTAGTCTCCTCGTACGGTATGTCACCTCCCTCTTGACTAGGTTCAGCTTATTCCCCCATAACATCTGGAAGAACAAGCTGTAGACCCGAGTCCAGAGAGGTTCTGGCAAGATGCAGACACTGCCCAAATAGATTAACAAAGGGAGCAGGTAAGTTTTGATCAAGTTGACCCTTTCCCTGAGGGTCAAAGACCAACCCTTCCACTGGTCGACCTTCTGAGCGGCGATCTTTAGCCTGCTGTCCCAATTTTGTTTGGGGTAATCCCCCTGGCCAAATTCGATGCCGAGAATTTTTACAAACTCCTGAGGCCCTGGAAGAGTGTCCGAGAGATCAAAGGTAGGATCTCCCCCTCCCAGCCAGAGACTCTTACACTTATCCTGGTTGATCATGGACCCGGATGCCTCCGAGTAGCGGTCAACTTCAGACATCACCCACTCTGCCTCCCCTCTCGAGGACACAAAGACGGTGACGTCATCCGCATACGCCACCACTCTCAGAGTGGCTTCCGAGGCTGCCAAGTCCATGCTGACTCCCACCAACGGTCCACGATCTACCCTCCTAAGGAAGGGGTCAATCGCGAACACGTATAAAAGCGGGCTCAGCGGGCAACCCTGGCGAACCCCAGACCCAACCTCAAAAGAGCGGCCAATCCAACCGTTCACAAGCGGAAAACTCTCTGCCCCTGCATACAAGATCTTAAGCCAATCAACAAACCCCCCCGGCAGACCATACCTCAGAAGGACCGACCAGAGATACTCGTGATCAACCCGATCAAACGCTTTTGCCTGATCCAAGGACAGCAAGTACCCCTTCCAACGGCCCGCCCTACTCTGCTCCACTGCCTCTCGGACACCGAGTACAGCGCTAAACGCGCTGCGGCCTGGAACAGAGCAATGCTGAGCCCCCGAAAGGAGCTGGGGTGCAAATTTCACCAGCCGATTAAACAGCACCTTTGCCAGAACCTTTCTGTCCACATTGAGTAGCGCTATGGGACGCCAATTCTCAATGTGCGATGGGTCTTTACCCTTTGACAGGATGATCAGGGCCGACCTCCTCATTGACTTCGGCAAAGTGCCCGAGGAAAGACACTCATTCAACACCTCAGTCAACAGGGGAACTAAAATGTCCTTAAAGGTCTTGTAAAATTCAGACGTTAAGCCATCTGGACCCGGCGACTTCTTGAGGGCAAGCCCTTCAATCGCCAGTCTCACTTCCTCTTCCCTGATCGCCTCTGCCAAGACACCAAGAGAGGGGTCTACTCCTGGTTCGGGGAAAGTTTCAGCCAGGAAAGCCGACATCGCATCCCGATCAAGATCCATCTTTCCCAAGAGGTGCGAGTAAAAGGATCTGACGACCTCCAAGATCCCTGATCTGGACCTTTTCAGGGATCCTGTACTGTCCATCAGTCCTGAAACCACTTTACTATTTACTGACATCTTGCAGTTCTTGTAGGGGTCGGGCGAGCGGTACTTCCCAAAATCCCTCTCAAAAACTAAAGATGCGTGTCTATCATACTGGCAACTCTTAAGCAAAGATTTCACTCTGGAAATGTCCTCGCGGTCACCTCCAGTCGAGACAAGATGCTCGAGTTTCCTCCTCAGGCCCTGATACAGGCGATACCTGTCCAGGCTCCTGAGGCTCGAGAGCTGGCGGAAGAAACTCGCCACCCTTTTTTTGAACATCTCCCACCACTCCGACTTACTGCTACAAAGATCCAGTAATGGTACCTGGCTCTGAAAGAAATCCTCAAAGGACCGTCTTATCTCCGCTTCTTCCAAGAGAGACGAATTGAGCCTCCAAAAGCCTCTTCCCATCCGGGGGGTCTCTGCAACATTCAGAGAAAATAAAATTAAACAGTGGTCGGAGAACTCCACCTCAACGACGGACACTGCCGAAGAGATGGCATCCTCCTTTAAATAAAACCTATCTATTCTAGACCTACAACTACCTCGATAAAAGGTGAATCCCGCGTGGCCTGGGGTGTGCCGGATGTGGACATCCACCAGGCGAGCCTCACTAGCTATCCTATTTAGGGCCACACAGTCATAAGTCAGCCTGTCTCTGGAACCTCCCCTATCTTGGGACCTCGTGGCAGCATTGAAGTCCCCTCCAAAGACCACCTGCCGACTCGTAAAAAGATAGGGCTTGATCCTCATAAAGAGACTTTTCCGGTCCCAGCTGGTTTGGGGACCATAGATGTTAATGAGCCTGAGCTCCTGTCCCTTCATGAGGACATCCAAGATCAGGCACCTCCCCATTTCTAATTCAATAACCCGTCTGCATTCTACCGATGCGGTGAAAAGAACCGCCACCCCGCTACCCGGCTCGGCCGCAAGAGACCAATAAGATGGTCCACGCCTCCACTCCTTTTTCGCTTTATGTATGGCTGCCAAGTCTGTCAGCCTGGTCTCTTGCAAAAATAAAATGTCGGCCTCAATTCGGCCGAGAAAATCAAAGGCCGCAAATCTAGCCTTGTCAGATTTAATGCTGGCGACATTAATAGATGCCAGCGTCAACGGGGTGGGTGCCGCCATCCTGGGTGATTGAATTAGATGACCTTTTTCCCCTTCCCCTTGCCCTTCCCCTGGTTTTTATCACTATCTGATGAAGAGTCGAGGGCCCTTTTGAGGGATGCTGATGTGTCCATATCCCTCCCTTCCTCCACCTCCTCACCAGCACCACTATCAACCTCACCTCCAGGCTCTGGGGCAGCGCTTCTCCCTGAGGGTTCTGCACCCCCTGAGGCAAGAAGCTTGACGCCCCCCACAGACCCCCTCGTCACCTTCCCCACATCCTCACCCTCACACTCCTCATCTGAAGAGGAGATGTCCCTGAGGGTTTGAAAGCGGTTTGAGAGAACAACAAGAGGTGAGCCGGTTGGGCTTTCCTTAGGCACCTGGACCAGGGGGGGAGAAGATTTCTGATCTCCGTTTTTTTTCTTTCTAGCACCCTGCTTGCGCTTTTCATCTAGCCACCGTCTATTGTCCTCATCCAAACTTTCATATAGCGAGGAACATGAAGAAGCGGCTTCCTCCTCCCTCTCCAACCTCCTGACCTCTTCATTCAAGTCCTGTTCCCCCAGGGCCTCAGTAGCAATGACACTCGCCCCCGGAGCAGGGCCAAGGGTTACCCCAGTTGCCAGTGGCTCCCCGAGCTCCCTACTCCTTCGACGGTTCTCCAATCGCCTTAACTTGGAGGGTGACTTACCTTTCTTCCCTGGCCCCTCAGCCCCTTCACCTCCACCAGTGCCAACCACGGCAGGAGCAACCTCTCGGCTTTCTCCCGCTAGGTCCAACATGGCGTTGGCAAAGGAACGAGGGCAGCGACTGAATGGGTGACCTAGATCCCCACACAGGTGACAACGAATATCCCCACAGGATGCGGCAAGATGACCTATCCCCCCGCACAACGCACACTTCTGCACTCTGCAGTGGGCACTGAAGTGCGTGGGATCACCACACCTGTGGCAGAGCTTCGCTGCCCCTGGTAAAAGGCCAGGATTTGGTCCCTTCCTAAAAAGGCTGAGGAAGGGATGTGGGTGACAGAACTTCCTGAACACTTTAATTTAACCATAAAGGTCCAGGCCCCTGACCAGATGCCAAATTCATCCCTGTTTTTTTTGGGGACCTCCGTTACCTCCCCGTACCTGCTGAGCCAGGTCATAATGTCCATACAAGAAAGTCACTCATTACAAGTTAGGACGGTCACCTTCTTGATTTCGCTCTGACGAGACAACGCTTGTACAGCGAAGTCTCGCCAGCCGGGCTCATTCTTCACCAGCTCATAATTTGACCAAAAGAGCTCCAGGCCCTCCGGCCGAACAAAGCTGATGTCAAATACTGGGGTGCCATAGGGATGTATCAGGGCAAAGATGTCGATCGCCCTGAAATTCATCTTCAAGAGAAGCTCAACTACTTTTGCCCTAGGTGGGCACGTATCATTGCCTCTCCAGCGAAGACGAACAACATTCCTACGAGCCCCCCCAGGCCCGGCTGTCGGAAAGGTCCACACAGTTTCCCCTTCCCTTTCTTCTCGGAAAGCTGTCAGGCCATGCCTGTCTATCCAGAAGGACAGATCAACCGCTCGGCCCTCTACCATTATTGTTCTCTCACCCTTTTTAAGGGCCTTCAGGAGGCGCCGCTGTAAAATACCGTCCCCAGAGCCTGAAGATGAGGAGGAGGCCCCAGCAGTGACACTGGCATAGCTCCGAGTAGTCACCCCTGGGGGGGCAGATGGACCGGCCTCACTAGACCTTATACCCCTGGCAGTAACATTCCCACCACTCACCCCGGCCCCAGACACAGGAGAGGGACCATTAGCAATATCACTATCAATATCACTCGTACCGGCTCCATTCATACCCTCACCATTATTAATAGCACTCGTACCGACACCATTCATATCCTTACCCTCTGGACCAGCAGTAAAAAGTGTTTCTGGGCCGGATGTTATCGCCTCGGTGTCATCAGGTTTCCCCTCCACCTCATTGGCGTGACATTTCTTTACTTGAGATAATCCTTCCTTCTTAGAGCCAACAATGCCCAGACTCGTTCTCACCCCTGGCAAAGCTGGCTCCCGGGCTGGGGATTCATGTGACGCAGCCACCATAGGAGTACTAGTGACTGCGCAACCGGACCCAATGACCGCAAGCTTGGGGGGACATTCAACCGTGCCGTCAGTCCCATCAGCCCCTTCATGCTGCCGCCGCTCAGTAGCACCAACGGGTTCCAGGGACACTGGAATATTCGCTACCAGCTCTGGTGTCGAGCCGTCCCCCATTACTGAAGAGGAAACCCGAGCACCAGAACTTTGTTCTGCACCCAATGCTGGGCCACCAATATTATCTGGCGCTATTGACGCCTTAAAAATGCCACCAAAAACGCCACCGCTACTACGACAAGCAGGGACATCAGCCTCCATTATCACGCCATCATTAATCTCCCCGCCTTCCTGCACCGGACCCACTTCAGGGCCCGGGCTAGGCTGGATCACGGGGCTTGTGCAGCAAGCTGACCCTGCGGCCAGCTTGGGTAGCACTGGGTGGGGAACAAACTTAAAACTGACCTGTTCCTCCACGATTTTTCCAGCCTTTCTGGATTTTAGTCGCCGCCGGGCTTTGCGCTTTGCTGCGCGCTTGGCATTAACCTTTTCCTCTGGACCCAAGTCCACGCCAAAAGAAAAATGCTGCAGGCTCACCGGAGACTGGAGGTGCCGTATTTCCGCCATCAGCCTCCCACCTGAATTGCTGCTGCTGATGTCCTGGTCACAGGTGTCCCCCTCACCGGCTGAGCTGGAGTCCGGGGGTAAAGCCACTTGCTCTGCAGGCAGCTCGCTGCATGTACTCCGCTGACCAGACGCACCCGGACACATTTCCTCCTCCTCACCCTCATCATCTGTCTGCTTTCCAGGGTCACAGACACCCTTCATTGCCCGGAACCGATCATCATTGAGGAGTTTCTCCTTGAAAGGTCCACTATTCTCCAAAATAAATCTCAGTTTTTCTTTCAGGGCATCCACCTCAGATTTGAGATCCCTGATAGTCGCCATTACTACCAACCTCTTTGCTCCAGAAGTGACGTGCGACCGAACCCGGGCTGCTTTCAGCTCTTCCTGGAGCTTCCGAATGGCCTTCCCGGCGTCCTCATACCCACGGAGGCACTCCGCAACACGGGAGCTAAAGGTGGTTGTTGACTCCGTGGCACGTAGTTCACCCCAATCTGCCTCCACACCATCATGGGTGCTCTGCTGCACATCTCCAGGAGCGATCCTGCTGGCTGCAACACCAGGAACCTTGCGGCTTTCCTGGCTTTCTGTCCTGGTTTCAGGCGGGGGCAGGATCGGGGCCACATCGCTGTGACCCCGACTAGATCTTCTCACCCCCACAACTTCGGCCAGTTGCTGAACGCTCCCACTACCCGCCCGTCTAGACCGGGTAACAGGAGGCTGAGAAGCACTTGGCTGTGAAGAACTTCCTCTCATCCCAAGCAGCAAACTCTCTCCCTGGAGAGGAAAGAGCCGACACCCGGAAAGAGCTTCCTCCAGCACACAGACAGCACACACCCGCTCCTCCTGTCCTGTATACTGGGTGTAATTCTCAGTATCTGTATTATTCTGTATATATGGACACTGCGCAGTACCACTTCTCCTGTCTCTGTATATATATGTATATATACTCTGCACAGTACCACTTCTCCTGTCTCTGTGTATATATATATACTCTGCACAGTACCACTTCTCCTGTCTCTGTATATATATACTGTGAAGGATGATTTATTTGCTTATATTCTCAGTATGAAATTACATTGTGAATTATCAAGCAGGATGCCGAATTACTAAGATATGTAATATGTGAAAGTGATGATAATGTTTAAATGATTTAGTTTCGTGCAGCAGCAATCTTGTCTGGAGTTCCCATCTTGGTTTTATTGTAGCGAATAGGAAAGTCATTGTTCCTTTAATACAAGTAATGTTGATTTCGTATGTTTTATCTTTGACCTTAGTTCCCATGTGAAGTTGGACAGGGAGGGAGATGGGAGGGTGGCAAGTATGCGTGAAGGAAAGTCTCTCCCCCATCTCCACGAGAACATTGTGTCCAAAAGAGATTAGACACCTGCAAAACCTGATGTGTGAAGAATTATAATGATGTATCTGGGATGTATTTTATTGTATGCTTTTTACTGAATAACAAATATTGTTACATTGTCTCTGATTGGTTTACCTCAAGCCGACACCCCTTCTGAATTTCAGTTTAACAGTTTGAGTCTGATAATAAATCCTTCAAAGGAGCATTTTGAACATATCAGCGTGTCTGTGTGTTTTCTTCTCCTCTCTCGATATATATCGGTGAAATATCCTAATTAGGATATTGACTAATGGGGTCTGGCCTTGAGAGTCTGTTTGGACTCGTATAAATTTCAGTCTAATATATTTTGAGCGATGGATTTCCACGACAGTAATGGTGCCGATAAAACCCAGGAAGATTGCACGTCTGATAAGCTGTCACAGGAGAGGTCTGGCTTTGCATCTGTGAATTACAAAAAACCGCGGTAGGTAAGGAGCTTATTCTTACACCATTCACACATGTATTGCGTAAGCCTTGGAATCCAGCTGTCAGACGTCACTTCTTTTTGGACGAGGCTCCTTAGTCAGTGGGTTGAAAGATGGATCCAAAAAGGTATGTTGAAGCTTTTTGTGTGATGAGGGATTGCAGGTGTGTACGTGATCTTAAACTGTTGACATGAAAGACATGAGAGAATTTGTGCCAGCAATTACATTGTTAACAATTGTGAAAAGTGTTTGGAATGCAGTGACGTAGCGCATGGCAGAGAGAAGTCGTAACTCACATGTGAAGTATTTGAAATGAAAAGATTGTAGTCTGGACTGTGAGGAAAAAACAAAACGTCTGCTTGCTGCTTTATTGTAGCGTCATCTGTTATTCAGTTGTGTAAAATCGTTGAGGATTAATAGTTGATCTGTTACCCGTTTGTCTGGGATTATAGTTGGGAGGTACTGACTGTTTGTAGGTGAGAGGACAGTTGGATAGTTGTGAGATATATCATGTAGTACCACAGGGGCTTCAATGGTTAAGTCCTGATAATGTAGAATCCAGTGCAAGGAGAAGCAATTGTGTCTATATTGAATTTGCACTCAATACCATTACCCAGTGCAACAGGGAAAACTTTGAATACTGTATTAGAAATCATTTATATTTTCCTAACTCATTGCCAGACAGTGATATTGTTTGTTAAGGGTCCATAAACCAGTTGTATGCATTGCCAGACTGGCATAAGGTGAGAATCAGTACAGACTGATTTCTAGCACATGTGATAATCCGGCATATACACTTTGATGTAAAATAACATCCAAGTAATTAAGTCTGTAGTAGTATAACATCAGACCGCTGGATTGAATACCGTTGTAATATAACATCCTGTATTCAATGAATGACCCTGACACTTACCCCAGGTGCCACCTGTGTCATAGTAGTAATTACAGTGAAGGACATTGGTATTGGATCAGACCCAGAGCCCGTAAAGAAATTATCACCAACATACATAACAGCCCCCTAAACTACAACCTACAAAGTGAACGACTGAGCGGGGAGGATAATATATATATGTTACCAAATATAATTTGCTTGTGAAACCATTGCAAAGTGCTAGAGGAAAGAGTTTGGGATATATGCTACATCACAGGCTGTATGAACCGAAAGACACACCCCGGCAGCAAATGTTCTGCATAAGTGAAGTGACCAACTCCTGCTTGAATCAATGGAGGTACATGAATGTCGATTGAGTTGAAGAATTTGCTCTTGTAATTGTTGATTGGCAGCATTTTGTCTGTTCTTGATGTTCAATCCAGTGAGGGATCAGAGGATCCTACTGCTAGAATGTCTGGAGGAACGACTTTTGATATCGTATTGGTAAGACAGTCTAGGAGATAGACTGGTCTGAGATATCTGTCGGCAAACGTGGCGTGGCCTGTTTGCCTGGAGGTGGGGGATTTACCGGAAATCACCCTACTGCTCTCCGACCATGGGGTCAGGAGGAAGTTGGACAAAGATGCTTTGGGGCACTGGTCCCGGCCAACATTAGAATGAGCAAAAGGAGCTGGGGCTTTAATTGTAAAGTATGTGAAGGCAAAATAACACACTGAAAAAAAAATTGTTGAAGAGGCTGGCAGCGGTAAGAAGGATGTTTGCATGTGATAAAGACAATGGTTTGTGGAAAGTTGAGAAAGGGAGTGGAGTGGCCAGGACAAGGCAGAAGTTAAAAGGACAAAGCAGGTGATTACAGGTGGTTACAAGTAAGATGATGTGAGAAAGAACAATTTAAATACAGGTGTAAATTTTCATTGGAAGAGTGAAGAAAACGGAGCAGCCAGGTACATTGCAGTGACTAACGTGGGTCAGAACGGGGGGAGTGTAATGTGAACAGGTGTGATGTGACATCTGTGTGATGTGCGATACATATGTAATGTAATGAGACATCTGTGTGATATGTGATGTGTGCAATGTAACATGTGTGATGTGATGAGACATCTGTGTGATGTGTGCAATGTAACATGTGTGATGTGATGAGACATCTGTGTGATGTGTGTACTGTAACATGTGTGATGTGTGATGTGTGCAATGTAACATGTGTGATGTGATGAGACATCTGTGTGATGTGTGTAATGTAACATGTGTGATGTGATGAGACATCTGTGTGATGTGTGATGTGTGCAATGTAATATGTGTGATGTGATGAGACATCTGTGTGATGTGTGTAATGTAACGTGTGATGTGTGTAATGTAACATGTCTGAAGTTTGAAACTAATGGCCACAATAAAAGCAGAACTATATTGTATGTTTCCTATTTTTAACAGCAGTAATGTCTAAAAATTGTAGTGTTTTGTGTATGGGGTTAAAATCAGTTCCACTTTTTTTTCATTTTTTATGTAATGTGTCTTATCGTCTGTAACTACACCAAGCGAGGAAAATATTACAGCCGGCTGGATCTGTTTGTAAAAAGATAAAAGCTATACTGCAGATTAATGTGATATAATGTGATAAGATTTAATGTTGGAATGTTTTGATGTTGATTCCAATGTATTAAAATACAGATATTGTGAGACACGGGGTCTTGAGAATGTATGTGCCCCCTCTGTTCCCTATTTTTATGTACAGCTTATTGGTTTGCAGTAATTAATATTACCAGATATATTATTTTCTGTGTTATTGAATAACTAATTACATTTGTTTTGTTTTTGTTTTCACACATGAGGCACGTGCTATGGGGCGGCCTAAATGTTATTTTTGAAAATGTGAGATGTTTTACAGGTAAATGGTTGCAAGTCATTTTAAAGATAAAATGTATTTTTGTCAGGAGAAAGTCATCTTTTTTTTTTCCAGGCTGTTGTGTATTACAGGGGGTTAAACTAGTGCCCCCCCCCCCCCCCCCCCCCCCCGATAGAGTGCCTAATTTTATTATGTTGATATGTAGTTTTGAACTCTGCTACATTACTTTCGCAGAGTCCAAATAGGAGGGAATGGTGAAGGGACTGATCAGGTAGTTTTGTTTTGTGTTTTATTTTGTTTTGAATTAATGAATTTGGTTCTAGGAGATCTACAAAATGTGTATGAGCTTCAAGGAGTAATCCAGATTAAATGTGTATGAGAGTAACCTACATTTTGAGGTTTTTCTGTGTAGATGGTTCCAGATCCTTCCAGAACGGTGAATATGGCACTGGGTAAGCTGTGCTGTAGTCTCCACCCAATATGAGGTATTGTGTAAGAGACCATCCCCCTCCAGCAAATTTACACAGGAGGCGAGGTGACGTCACTCACAGATGAGTCTTTACAGATTTAGATGGGGAGAAGGCAAAACAAAAAAATTGTTTGAATATTGTTTATTTTATGCCAGATTTCAGTAACATATTTTGTTTGTTTTTGTATTAATCAGGTATTTACAGGACCTGGTAGTAGGAACTTTATTGGATCATCGGGTAAGCCAATTGAGAGAGCGAGAGAAGACAGAACTGACAACAAGGGTATATGCAGCCAGGTATCAGTAAATTGGCTTGTCCCTGGATACAATAATGCCACCACTAGGTTTGTAGCAGCTGGCATGATGTGCGCACGGCGTGACATAGGTAAAACAACAAAGGTACCTGTGAAAAGTGCAGCCCGGCCAGATTACCCGTCCCAGCGACTGCAGAATATACAACTACCCGAGGTAGAAGTGTAGTACAATGTGCTCGTGTGTGTAGACCTGTTCTCAGGGGGGCTTGAAGCCCGGCCTGTATTTTCCCCACTGCAGACGTTGTGTGTAAGTGACAGGGGAACAATGTTATCCCAAGTATTGACCTGATGTTTGTACAATAAGATATCAGCAGTTCTCCAGATGTTATCCCAAAGTTAGTTTGTTTAATAATTGTATTTAAGAAGTGTTGTGGGAATATTAAATACTGAAGTTAAGTTTCATGTAAAGTTCTGGATCAGCCTCAGCATTGGACTATTGGAGGTGTCAGATAAAAGGTACAGAAGTGGAATATTCCCATTTGAAAACATTTTTAGTTATTTGTTTTTTGTCGTTGTTATTGTGAAAGGAAAATTCTGTGCAGTGTTTGTGTGTGTGTGTATATATATATATATATAAAGAAGAAAAATGAGTTTGCATATATAATTTCTAGTTATTGCTCAATGTGAACGTTTGATGTAAAGATGTTATTTGTTAATGTTTTTCTTCAAATTAATTATTTGATTAAGATCAATTAATGTTTATACAATGAAAAAGCTTGTTCTCCACAGGAAGACTCCAACTGGGAACGGAAGGCGTGAGAACCAGATTCTAACAGAATGTGGACGGATAAGGGAAGGTGAACCGGTAACACCCAAGGCACTCTTGATGGCACTTGCATTGATGGTGTATGACCTCACATATGCCCCAAGGCTGCAAGGATCGATTTGGTAAGATCTAAATGGTATGTCCCAGGCTTTACAGCTGTTGCTGCTAAATTCTGTTAGAGCTGTTTGATTTGCCTACAGAACAGTCCTGGCAGACCGGTGCCAACCTTATCATACCCGCCTCCCACGAAGAGAACAGACCATGAGAGGCCTTCCCATGCAATACAAATTAGAGTAAGAAAAATTGGTTTGCGACATTTGTCAGATAAACATGTGGAATCTGTGTATATTTTGGAGATGTTCCAGACAATCAGCTTAGATCAAGGTACAAATCCTGCTGGAAAGCGTGACACCAAGTGCAAATGAAATGTACCCAATAATTACACATCTTCTAGGTGCCATATCCATTGGAACAGAGAAGTTTTTCTTATATAAAAGGTGTTTGTTTGATTTAGTTTAAGGGCCTGAGATTGTTATTGTAACAAATTTTATAGTACATAGATGTTATCACCAGATTAGTATTTATTTTAACAATTGACAAGGGTTGGGGGTCCCCAGCAAGTGCCAGTAAACATGAACGAAAAGATTTTTAATACGATGAACTCCATTACTGAGGTGCGGCAGGCGCAGCCGGAGCCAGTACAGCGCGTTTGTCATGAACTGACGGCAGTGTCACAATTCCAAGCAGCCGCCCAGACAAGTAACTTACCAGAGGAAGAAGACAGCTGAGCGGAGGGTTTGTGGCAGTCATAATAACACTCCACTAATCCGCCTACGTGGGATTTCACCCCAGGCTCACAGCATGAGGTGTTGTGTACACCCCGGTGACGTAAACTAAAAGAGACGGGGTCTGAAAGATGAGAAGGACCAAACCAAGTCCTGATGACATCAGCAAAGTTCAAAGTAAGGACCAAAGACCTGAGTGAATCCATCAGCAGCATCCAAGCGTTTTAATCAGAAGACAGGAGAAGAAGAGGACGATGATGTACAGGACTTGTCAATACACTGGTGGGACCCCATACCCTAACCGGACATTGGTGATGGCATCATATTAGTTGTGGCCATATTGAGATATTGCTTGAGTTTCATAATCATAATATATAATTTCTGTAATTTAATATGAGAAAAAGGGGGGTTTGTGAAGGATGATTTATTTGCTTATATTCTCTGTATGAAATTACATTGTGAATTATCAAGCAGGAGGCCGAATTACTAAGATATGTATTATGTGAAAGTGATGATAATGTTTAAATGATTTAGTTTCGTGCAGCAGCGTCTTGTCTGGAGTTCCCATCTTGTCTGGAGTTCCCATCTTGTCTGGAGTTCCCATCTTGTCTGGAGTTCCCATCTTGTCTGGAGTTCCCATCTTGGTTTTATTGTAGTGAATAGGAAAGTCATTGTTCCTTTAATACAAGTAATGTTGATTTCGTATGTTTTATCTTTAACCTTGGTTCCCATGCGAAGTTGGACAGGGAGGGAGATGGGAGGGTGGCAAGTATGCGTGAAGGAAAGTCTCTCCCCCATCTCCACGAGAACATTGTGTCCAAAAGAGATAAGACACCTGCAAAACCTGATGTGTGAAGAATTATAATGATGTATCTGGGATGTATTTTATTGTATGCTTTTTACTGAATAACAAATATTGTTACATTGTCTCTGATTGGTTAACCTCAAGCCGACACCCCTTCTGAATTTCAGTTTAACAGTGAGTTTGGTAATAAATCCTTCAGAGGAGTATTTTTGAACATTTCAGCAGCGTCTGTGTTTTCTTCTCCTCTCTCGATATATATCGGTGAAATATCCTAATTAGGATACTGACTAATGGAGTCTGGCCTGAGAGTCTGTTGGGACTCGTATAAATTTCAGTCTAATATATTTTGAGCGATGGATTTCCACGACAATACACTGCACAGTACCACTTCTCCTGTCTCTGTGTATATATACTCTGCACAGTACCACTTCTCCTGTCTCTGTATATATATACTCTGCACAGTACCACTTCTCCTGTCTCTGTATATATATACTCTGCACAGTACCACTTCTCCTGTCTCTGTATATATATACTCTGCACAGTACCACTTCTCCTGTCTCTGTGTATATATATATATACACTGCACAGTACCACTTCTCCTATCTCTGTATATATATACACTGCACAGTACCACTTCTCCTGTCTCTGTATATATATATATACACTGCACAGTACCACTTCTCCTGTCTCTGTATATATATACTCTGCACAGTACCACTTCTCCTGTCTCTGTATATATATACTCTGCACAGTACCACTTCTCCTGTCTCTGTATATATATATATATATACTCTGCACAGTACCACTTCTCCTGTCTCTGTATATATATACTCTGCACAGTACCACTTCTCCTGTCTCTGTATATATATACTCTGCACAGTACCACTTCTCCTGTCTCTGTATATATATACTCTGCACAGTACCACTTCTCCTGTCTCTGTATATATATATATACACTGCACAGTACCACTTCTCCTATCTCTGTATATATATACACTGCACAGTACCACTTCTCCTGTCTCTGTATATATATATATACACTGCACAGTACCACTTCTCCTGTCTCTGTATATATATACTCTGCACAGTACCACTTCTCCTGTCTCTGTATATATATACTCTGCACAGTACCACTTCTCCTGTCTCTGTATATATATATATATATACTCTGCACAGTACCACTTCTCCTGTCTCTGTATATATATACTCTGCACAGTACCACTTCTCCTGTCTCTGTATATATATACTCTGCACAGTACCACTTCTCCTGTCTCTGTATATATATACTCTGCACAGTACCACTTCTCCTGTCTCTGTATATATATATATACACTGCACAGTACCACTTCTCCTATCTCTGTATATATATACACTGCACAGTACCACTTCTCCTGTCTCTGTATATATATATATACACTGCACAGTACCACTTCTCCTGTCTCTGTATATATATACTCTGCACAGTACCACTTCTCCTGTCTCTGTATATATATACTCTGCACAGTACCACTTCTCTTGTCTCTGTATATATATACTCTGCACAGTACCACTTCTCCTGTCTCTGTATATATATATATATACTCTGCACAGTACCACTTCTCCTGTCTCTGTATATATATATATATACACTGCACAGTACCACTTTTCCTATCTCTGTATATATATATATATATATATACACTGCACAGTACCACTTCTCATCTTTTTAATAAATGTTAACAAACATACACATGCCATAAATCCGCACATACAATACACGGGTCATAAACCAACACAAAATGAACAAGTTATAAACACATTATCAATCTCGGCCGCCTCCTCTCTGGTCCAGATCACATTCCTACCAGCACTCAGTCTTCTGTAGAATTATAACTCACATCATCCACACATCACTCTCATCATCCACACATCACTCACATCAGTATAAATACAAATACACAAAACTCATAGTCACAACATCAATCCAGACGCCTCAAAAGGAACAAAATCAGTAACAGTCTAAAAAATAAATAAAATTGTTAAACCACAATAAAACCAAAAACTGACCCTAACCGGTCCACGTGCCCATCAAATTATATTAACCAAAGAAAATGAGAAATTCCTACATGAGAAAACACAACATGTGCCTAATTGGCAAATAACCCCCCCTTTTTTTTTTTTTTTTTAATTTTTAATTTTTTTTTACATTTTTACATTTTTTTTTTTTTTTATTTATTTTTTTTTTTTTTCCCCCCACCCTTTTTCTTAACCACAAATCCGCAATATGAATACCAATTAGTAACCAATATATACAATATATACAAAGCAATACTGAACATATATATATATATATAATATATACATTATACCCAATTCAAGACCAATGTCCAGTCCAAAGTCCGTACCTTTAAGCTCCGACCGACACCATCGTCCATCCTTCAATGTCTCTTTGATCTGGCCCGGCTTTTTCTTATTATTTGTACCCCCCCCCTCCCCCCCTTTCCCCCCTCCCCACCTAACACCTAACCCCCTCACATCCATACAAAAATACTACACTCTACAAGATATAGTAAGTAAAGACTCAGCCTGTACAATGGCATACATTACCTGACATAACACATAACACATCCTTAACAAATCCTACCCACAAGGCCCTGGTTCGGTACCTGCAAGCCCTATATCCATCATCAACTATAAAGAAAACAAAAAGCTACAGTGACAGCATTAGCCCCCCACCAGGAATAGAGACGACTAGACTAGGGCACGCTGAAGGAAAAACCCCTCCAAAGCATGGAGGCCCTACTCGTGCCCAGTCTCTCGAACTCCAAAGAACGAACCTTCCCCAGGTCACCGAGAATGTTCCTCACCACCTCTTCCTCCGGGAGGGTTTTTTGTCTGGTTGATACAAAACACCGTGCGTTCCACGTGCCGTACCTGACCGCTAAGCTGACTAAGAATAAAGTGCCCCGATCCCGACCACCCAGGTGTCTGAATGTTCCATAGGCCCATTCCGCATAGGAGAGACCGGTCAGACCAGGCCAACCAATGGAGGCACCCACCCTGCTGTAGACCCCTGTATTGAGGGGACAATGAAGCAGGAAGTGCTCCATGCTTTCCAGCACGCCGCCACACTCCTCCCGGGGACAACCCCTTTCCTCAGGGTTCCTGTGTTTCAAGTTGTCCCTCACATACAGTTTCCCATGGAAGCAACGCCAAGCCAAGTCCCAAAACTTTAAAGGGATCCTACTAGAATTTAAAACCCTCAAACCAACCTCCAGATCCCGACTTGGGCAGTCCCTGAGCGCCAGGGGCTTCTGGAAATGGGTCAACAGAACCCTGTTGTCAAGGAGCCTCCTTGACAGAGTCCTGATCTCCCACATCCCCAGACCCCACCGGCGAATTGTTTTCAGAACCACGGTAGCGTAAGCCGGAAGATGCCCATGCGGCGTGCGAAGGTCCTTCACTTGCCCTCCTGTCTCCCATTCCTGGAAGAAAGGCCGAAACCACCCCCTGCAGGAGACTACCCACGGAGGAGCCCTCTCTTGCCAGAGGTTTGACATGTTGATCTTTACAAAGGTATTAACCAGGAATACCACCGGGTTGACCATACACAACCCCCCTAGTCTCCTCGTACGGTATGTCACCTCCCTCTTGACTAGGTTCAGCTTATTCCCCCATAACATCTGGAAGAACAAGCTGTAGACCCGAGTCCAGAGAGGCTCTGGCAAGATGCAGACACTGCCCAAATAGATTAACAAAGGGAGCAGGTAAGTTTTGATCAAGTTGACCCTTTCTCTGAGGGTCAAAGACCAACCCTTCCACTGGTCGACCTTCTGAGCGGCGATCTTTAGCCTGCTGTCCCAATTTTGTTTGGGGTAATCCCCCTGGCCAAATTCGATGCCGAGAATTTTTACAAACTCCTGAGGCCCTGGAAGAGTGTCCGAGAGATCAAAGGTAGGATCTCCCCCTCCCAGCCAGAGACTCTTACACTTATCCTGGTTGATCATGGACCCGGATGCCTCCGAGTAGCGGTCAACTTCAGACATCACCCACTCTGCCTCCCCTCTCGAGGACACAAAGATGGTGACGTCATCCGCATACGCCACCACTCTCAGAGTGGCTTCCGAGGCTGCCAAGTCCATGCTGACTCCCACCAACGGTCCACGATCTACCCTCCTAAGGAAGGGGTCAATCGCGAACACGTATAAAAGCGGGCTCAGCGGGCAACCCTGGCGAACCCCAGACCCAACCTCAAAAGAGCGGCCAATCCAACCGTTCACAAGCGGAAAACTCTCTGCCCCTGCATACAAGATCTTAAGCCAATCAACAAACCCCCCCGGCAGACCATAACTCAGAAGGACCGACCAGAGATACTCGTGATCAACCCGATCAAACGCTTTTGCCTGATCCAAGGACAGCAAGTACCCCTTCCAACGGCCCGCCCTACTCTGCTCCACTGCCTCTCGGATACCGAGTACAGCGCTAAACGTGCTGCGGCCTGGAACAGAGCAATGCTGAGCCCCCGAAAGGAGCCGGGGTGCAAATTTCACCAGCCGATTAAACAGCACCTTTGCCAGAACCTTTCTGTCCACATTGAGTAGCGCTATGGGACGCCAATTCTCAATGTGCGATGGGTCTTTACCCTTTGACAGGATGATCAGGGCCGACCTCCTCATTGACTTCGGCAAAGTGCCCGAGGAAAGACACTCATTCAACACCTCAGTCAACAGGGGAACTAAAATGTCCTTAAAGGTCTTGTAAAATTCAGACGTTAAGCCATCTGGACCCGGCGACTTCTTGAGGGCAAGCCCTTCAATCGCCAGTCTCACTTCCTCTTCCCTGATCGCCTCTGCCAAGACACCAAGAGAGGGGTCTACTCCTGGTTCGGGGACAGTTTCAGCCAGGAAAGCCGACATCGCATCCCGATCAAGATCCATCTTTCCCAAGAGGTGCGAGTAAAAGGATCTGACGACCTCCAAGATCCCTGATCTGGACCTTTTCAGGGATCCTGTACTGTCCATCAGTCCTGAAACCACTTTACTATTTACTGACATCTTGCAGTTCTTGTAGGGGTCGGGCGAGCGGTACTTCCCAAAATCCCTCTCAAAAACTAAAGATGCGTGTCTATCATACTGGCAACTCTTAAGCAAAGATTTCACTCTGGAGATGTCCTCGCGGTCACCTCCAGTCGAGACAAGATGCTCGAGTTTCCTCCTCAGGCCCTGATACAGGCGGTACCTGTCCAGGCTCCTGAGGCTCGAGAGCTGGCGGAAGAAACTCGCCACCCTTTTTTTGAACATCTCCCACCACTCCGACTTACTGCTACAAAGATCCAGTAATGGTACCTGGCTCTGAAAGAAATCCTCAAAGGACCGTCTTATCTCCGCTTCTTCCAAGAGAGACGAATTGAGCCTCCAAAAGCCTCTTCCCATCCGGGGGGTCTCTGCAACATTCAGAGAAAATAAAATTAAACAGTGGTCGGAGAACTCCACCTCAACGACGGACACTGCCGAAGAGATGGCATCCTCCTTTAAATAAAACCTATCTATTCTAGACCTACAACTACCTCGATAAAAGGTGAATCCCGCGTGGCCTGGGGTGTGCCGGATGTGGACATCCACCAGGCGAGCCTCACTAGCTATCCTATTTAGGGCCACACAGTCATAAGTCAGCCTGTCTCTGGAACCTCCCCTATCTTGGGACCTCGTGGCAGCATTGAAGTCCCCTCCAAAGACCACCTGCCGACTCGTAAAAAGATAGGGCTTGATCCTCATAAAGAGACTTTTCCGGTCCCAGCTGGTTTGGGGACCATAGATGTTAATGAGCCTGAGCTCCTGTCCCTTCATGAGGACATCCAAGATCAGGCACCTCCCCATTTCTAATTCAATAACCCGTCTGCATTCTACCGATGCGGTGAAAAGAACCGCCACCCCGCTACCCGGCTCGGCCGCAAGAGACCAATAAGATGGTCCACGCCTCCACTCCTTTTTCGCTTTATGTATGGCTGCCAAGTCTGTCAGCCTGGTCTCTTGCAAAAATAAAATGTCGGCCTCAATTCGGCCGAGAAAATCAAAGGCCGCAAATCTAGCCTTGTCAGATTTAATGCTGGCGACATTAATAGATGCCAGCGTCAACGGGGTGGGTGCCGCCATCCTGGGTGATTGAATTAGATGACCTTTTTCCCCTTCCCCTTGCCCTTCCCCTGGTTTTTATCACTGTCTGATGAAGAGCCGAGGGCCCTTTTGAGGGATGCTGATGTGTCCATATCCCTCCCTTCCTCCACCTCCTCACCAGCACCACTATCAACCTCACCTCCAGGCTCCGGGACAGCGCTTCTCCCTGAGGGTTCCGCATGCCCTGAGGCAAGAAGCTGGACGCCCCCCACAGACCCCCTCGTCACTTTCCCCACATCCTCACCCCCACCCTCCTCATCTGAAGAGGAGATGTCCCTGAGGGTTTGAAAGCGGTTTGAGAGAACAACAAGAGGTGAGTCGGTTGGGCTTTCCTTAGGCACCTGGACCAGGGGAGGAGAAGATTTCTTATCTCCCTTTTTTTTCTTTTTAGCACCCTGCTTGCGCTTTTCATCTAGCCACCGTCTACTGTCCTCATCCATACTTTCATATAGCGAGGAACATGAAGAAGCGGCTTCCTCCTCCCTCTCCAACCTCCTGACCTCTTCATTCAAGTCCTGTTCCCGCAGGGCCTCAGTAGCAATGACACTCGCCCCCGGAGCAGGGCCAAGGGTTACCCCAGTTGCCTGGGGCTCCCCGAGCTCCCTACTCCTTCGACGGTTCTCCAATCGCCTTAACTTGGAGGGTGACTTGCCTTTCTTCCCTGGCCCCTCAGCCCCTTCACCTCCACCAGTGCCAACCACGGCAGGAGCAACCTCTCGGCTTTCTCCCGCTGGTCCCGCCATGGCGTTGGCAAAGGAACGAGGGCAGCGACTGAATGGGTGACCTAGATCCCCACACAGATGACACCGAATATCCCCACAGGATGCGGCAAGATGACCTATCCCCCCGCACAACGCACACTTCTGCACTCTGCAGTGGGCACTGAAGTGCGTGGGGTCACCACACCTGTGGCAGAGCTTCGGCTGCCCCTGGTAAAAGGCCAGGATTCGGTCCCTTCCTAAAAAGGCTGAGGAAGGGATGTGGGTGACAGTACTTCCTGAACGCTTTAATTTAACCATAAAGGTCCAGGCCCCTGACCAGATGCCAAATTCATCCCTGTTTTTTTTGGGGACCTCCGTTACCTCCCCGTACCTGCTGAGCCAGGTCATAATGTCCATACAAGAAAGACACTCATTGCAAGTTAGGACGGTCACCTTCTTGATTTCGCTCTGACGAGACAACGCTTGTACAGCGAAGTCTCGCCAGCCGGGTTCATTCTTCACCAGCTCATAATTTGACCAAAAGAGCTCCAGGCCCTCCGGCCGAACAAAGCTGATGTCAAATACTGGGGTGCCATAGGGATGTATCAGGGCAAAGATGTCGATCGCCCTGAAATTCATCTTCAAGAGAAGCTCAACTATTTTTGCCCTAGGTGGGCACGTATCATTGCCTCTCCAGCGAAGACGAACAACATTCCTACGAGCCCCCCCAGGCCCGGCTGTCGGAAGGGTCCACACAGTTTCCCCTTCCCTTTCTTCTCGGAAAGCAGTCAGGCCATGCCTGTCTATCCAGAAGGACAGATCAACCGCTCGGCCCTCTACCATTATTGTTCTCTCACCCTTTTTAAGGGCCTCCAGGAGGCGCCGCTGTAAAATACCGTCCCCAGAGCCTGAAGATGAGGAGGAGGCCCCAGCAGTGACACTGGCATAACTGCGAGTAGTCACCCCTGGGGGGGCAGATGGACCGGCCTCACTAGACCTCATACCCCTGGCAGTAACATTCCCACCACTCACCCCGGCCCCAGACACAGGAGAGGGACCATTATCAATATCACTCGTACCTGCACCATTCATACCCTCACCATTATTAACAGCACTTGTACCGGCACCATTCATACCCTCACCCTCTGGACCAGCAGTAAAAAGCGTTTCTGGGCCGGATGTTATCGCCTCGGTGTCATCAGGTTTCCCCTCCACCTCATTGGCGTGACATTTCTTTACTTGAGATAATCCTTCCTTCTTAGAGCCAACAATGCCCAGACTCGTTCTCACCCCTGGCAAAGCTGGCTCCCGGGCTGGGGATTCATGTGACGCAGCCACCATAGGAGTACTAGTGACTGCGCAACCGGACCCAATGACCGCAAGCTTGGGGGGACATTCAACCGTGCCGTCAGTCCCATCAGCCCCTTCATGCTGCCGCCGCTCAGTAGCACCAACGGGTTCCAGGGACACTGGAATATTCGCTACCAGCTCTGGTGTCGAGCCGTCCCCCATTACTGAAGAGGAAACCCGAGCACCAGAACTTTGTTCTGCACCCAATGCTGGGCCACCAATATTATCTGGCGCTATTGACGCCTTAAAAATGCCACCAAAAACGCCACCGCTACTACGACAAGCAGGGACATCAGCCTCCATTATCACGCCATCATTAATCTCCCCGCCTTCCTGCACCGGACCCACTTCAGGGCCCGGGCTAGGCTGGATCACGGGGCTTGTGCAGCCAGCTTGGGTAGCACTGGGTGGGGAACAAACTTAAAACTGACCTGTTCCTCCACGATTTTTCCAGCCTTTCTGGATTTTAGTCGCCGCCGGGCTTTGCGCTTTGCTGCGCGCTTGGCATTAACCTTTTCCTCTGGACCCAAGTCCACGCCAAAAGAAAAATGCTGCAGGCTCACCGGAGACTGGAGGTGCCGTATTTCCGCCATCAGCCTCCCACCTGAATTGCTGCTGCTGATGTCCTGGTCACAGGTGTCCCCCTCACCGGCTGAGCTGGAGTCCGGGGGTAAAGCCACTTGCTCTGCAGGCAGCTCGCTGCATGTACTCCGCTGACCAGACGCACCCGGACACATTTCCTCCTCCTCACCCTCATCATCTGTCTGCTTTCCAGGGTCACAGACACCCTTCATTGCCCGGAACCGATCATCATTGAGGAGTTTCTCCTTGAAAGGTCCACTATTCTCCAAAATAAATCTCAGTTTTTCTTTCAGGGCATCCACCTCAGATTTGAGATCCCTGATAGTCGCCATTACTACCAACCTCTTTGCTCCAGAAGTGACGTGCGACCGAACCCGGGCTGCTTTCAGCTCTTCCTGGAGCTTCCGAATGGCCTTCCCGGCGTCCTCATACCCACGGAGGCACTCCGCAACACGGGAGCTAAAGGTGGTTGTTGACTCCGTGGCACGTAGTTCACCCCAATCTGCCTCCACACCATCATGGGTGCTCTGCTGCACATCTCCAGGAGCGATCCTGCTGGCTGCAACACCAGGAACCTTGCGGCTTTCCTGGCTTTCTGTCCTGGTTTCAGGCGGGGGCAGGATCGGGGCCACATCGCTGTGACCCCGACTAGATCTTCTCACCCCCACAACTTCGGCCAGTTGCTGAACGCTCCCACTACCCGCCCGTCTAGACCGGGTAACAGGAGGCTGAGAAGCACTTGGCTGTGAAGAACTTCCTCTCATCCCAAGCAGCAAACTCTCTCCCTGGAGAGGAAAGAGCCGACACCCGGAAAGAGCTTCCTCCAGCACACAGACAGCACACACCCGCTCCTCCTGTCCTGTATACTGGGTGTAATTCTCAGTATCTGTATTATTCTGTATATATGGACACTGCGCAGTACCACTTCTCCTGTCTCTGTATATATATGTATATATACTCTGCACAGTACCACTTCTCCTGTCTCTGTGTATATATATATACTCTGCACAGTACCACTTCTCCTGTCTCTGTATATATATACTGTGAAGGATGATTTATTTGCTTATATTCTCAGTATGAAATTACATTGTGAATTATCAAGCAGGATGCCGAATTACTAAGATATGTAATATGTGAAAGTGATGATAATGTTTAAATGATTTAGTTTCGTGCAGCAGCAATCTTGTCTGGAGTTCCCATCTTGGTTTTATTGTAGCGAATAGGAAAGTCATTGTTCCTTTAATACAAGTAATGTTGATTTCGTATGTTTTATCTTTGACCTTAGTTCCCATGTGAAGTTGGACAGGGAGGGAGATGGGAGGGTGGCAAGTATGCGTGAAGGAAAGTCTCTCCCCCATCTCCACGAGAACATTGTGTCCAAAAGAGATTAGACACCTGCAAAACCTGATGTGTGAAGAATTATAATGATGTATCTGGGATGTATTTTATTGTATGCTTTTTACTGAATAACAAATATTGTTACATTGTCTCTGATTGGTTTACCTCAAGCCGACACCCCTTCTGAATTTCAGTTTAACAGTTTGAGTCTGATAATAAATCCTTCAAAGGAGCATTTTGAACATATCAGCGTGTCTGTGTGTTTTCTTCTCCTCTCTCGATATATATCGGTGAAATATCCTAATTAGGATATTGACTAATGGGGTCTGGCCTTGAGAGTCTGTTTGGACTCGTATAAATTTCAGTCTAATATATTTTGAGCGATGGATTTCCACGACAGTAATGGTGCCGATAAAACCCAGGAAGATTGCACGTCTGATAAGCTGTCACAGGAGAGGTCTGGCTTTGCATCTGTGAATTACAAAAAACCGCGGTAGGTAAGGAGCTTATTCTTACACCATTCACACATGTATTGCGTAAGCCTTGGAATCCAGCTGTCAGACGTCACTTCTTTTTGGACGAGGCTCCTTAGTCAGTGGGTTGAAAGATGGATCCAAAAAGGTATGTTGAAGCTTTTTGTGTGATGAGGGATTGCAGGTGTGTACGTGATCTTAAACTGTTGACATGAAAGACATGAGAGAATTTGTGCCAGCAATTACATTGTTAACAATTGTGAAAAGTGTTTGGAATGCAGTGACGTAGCGCATGGCAGAGAGAAGTCGTAACTCACATGTGAAGTATTTGAAATGAAAAGATTGTAGTCTGGACTGTGAGGAAAAAACAAAACGTCTGCTTGCTGCTTTATTGTAGCGTCATCTGTTATTCAGTTGTGTAAAATCGTTGAGGATTAATAGTTGATCTGTTACCCGTTTGTCTGGGATTATAGTTGGGAGGTACTGACTGTTTGTAGGTGAGAGGACAGTTGGATAGTTGTGAGATATATCATGTAGTACCACAGGGGCTTCAATGGTTAAGTCCTGATAATGTAGAATCCAGTGCAAGGAGAAGCAATTGTGTCTATATTGAATTTGCACTCAATACCATTACCCAGTGCAACAGGGAAAACTTTGAATACTGTATTAGAAATCATTTATATTTTCCTAACTCATTGCCAGACAGTGATATTGTTTGTTAAGGGTCCATAAACCAGTTGTATGCATTGCCAGACTGGCATAAGGTGAGAATCAGTACAGACTGATTTCTAGCACATGTGATAATCCGGCATATACACTTTGATGTAAAATAACATCCAAGTAATTAAGTCTGTAGTAGTATAACATCAGACCGCTGGATTGAATACCGTTGTAATATAACATCCTGTATTCAATGAATGACCCTGACACTTACCCCAGGTGCCACCTGTGTCATAGTAGTAATTACAGTGAAGGACATTGGTATTGGATCAGACCCAGAGCCCGTAAAGAAATTATCACCAACATACATAACAGCCCCCTAAACTACAACCTACAAAGTGAACGACTGAGCGGGGAGGATAATATATATATGTTACCAAATATAATTTGCTTGTGAAACCATTGCAAAGTGCTAGAGGAAAGAGTTTGGGATATATGCTACATCACAGGCTGTATGAACCGAAAGACACACCCCGGCAGCAAATGTTCTGCATAAGTGAAGTGACCAACTCCTGCTTGAATCAATGGAGGTACATGAATGTCGATTGAGTTGAAGAATTTGCTCTTGTAATTGTTGATTGGCAGCATTTTGTCTGTTCTTGATGTTCAATCCAGTGAGGGATCAGAGGATCCTACTGCTAGAATGTCTGGAGGAACGACTTTTGATATCGTATTGGTAAGACAGTCTAGGAGATAGACTGGTCTGAGATATCTGTCGGCAAACGTGGCGTGGCCTGTTTGCCTGGAGGTGGGGGATTTACCGGAAATCACCCTACTGCTCTCCGACCATGGGGTCAGGAGGAAGTTGGACAAAGATGCTTTGGGGCACTGGTCCCGGCCAACATTAGAATGAGCAAAAGGAGCTGGGGCTTTAATTGTAAAGTATGTGAAGGCAAAATAACACACTGAAAAAAAAATTGTTGAAGAGGCTGGCAGCGGTAAGAAGGATGTTTGCATGTGATAAAGACAATGGTTTGTGGAAAGTTGAGAAAGGGAGTGGAGTGGCCAGGACAAGGCAGAAGTTAAAAGGACAAAGCAGGTGATTACAGGTGGTTACAAGTAAGATGATGTGAGAAAGAACAATTTAAATACAGGTGTAAATTTTCATTGGAAGAGTGAAGAAAACGGAGCAGCCAGGTACATTGCAGTGACTAACGTGGGTCAGAACGGGGGGAGTGTAATGTGAACAGGTGTGATGTGACATCTGTGTGATGTGCGATACATATGTAATGTAATGAGACATCTGTGTGATATGTGATGTGTGCAATGTAACATGTGTGATGTGATGAGACATCTGTGTGATGTGTGCAATGTAACATGTGTGATGTGATGAGACATCTGTGTGATGTGTGTAATGTAACATGTGTGATGTGTGATGTGTGCAATGTAACATGTGTGATGTGATGAGACATCTGTGTGATGTGTGTAATGTAACATGTGTGATGTGATGAGACATCTGTGTGATGTGTGATGTGTGCAATGTAATATGTGTGATGTGATGAGACATCTGTGTGATGTGTGTAATGTAACGTGTGATGTGTGTAATGTAACATGTCTGAAGTTTGAAACTAATGGCCACAATAAAAGCAGAACTATATTGTATGTTTCCTATTTTTAACAGCAGTAATGTCTAAAAATTGTAGTGTTTTGTGTATGGGGTTAAAATCAGTTCCACTTTTTTTTCATTTTTTATGTAATGTGTCTTATCGTCTGTAACTACACCAAGCGAGGAAAATATTACAGCCGGCTGGATCTGTTTGTAAAAAGATAAAAGCTATACTGCAGATTAATGTGATATAATGTGATAAGATTTAATGTTGGAATGTTTTGATGTTGATTCCAATGTATTAAAATACAGATATTGTGAGACACGGGGTCTTGAGAATGTATGTGCCCCCTCTGTTCCCTATTTTTATGTACAGCTTATTGGTTTGCAGTAATTAATATTACCAGATATATTATTTTCTGTGTTATTGAATAACTAATTACATTTGTTTTGTTTTTGTTTTCACACATGAGGCACGTGCTATGGGGCGGCCTAAATGTTATTTTTGAAAATGTGAGATGTTTTACAGGTAAATGGTTGCAAGTCATTTTAAAGATAAAATGTATTTTTGTCAGGAGAAAGTCATCTTTTTTTTTTCCAGGCTGTTGTGTATTACAGGGGGTTAAACTAGTGCCCCCCCCCCCCCCCCCCCGATAGAGTGCCTAATTTTATTATGTTGATATGTAGTTTTGAACTCTGCTACATTACTTTCGCAGAGTCCAGATAGGAGGGAATGGTGAAGGGACTGATCAGGTAGTTTTGTTTTGTGTTTTATTTTGTTTTGAATTAATGAATTTGGTTCTAGGAGATCTACAAAATGTGTATGAGCTTCAAGGAGTAATCCAGATTAAATGTGTATGAGAGTAACCTACATTTTGAGGTTTTTCTGTGTAGATGGTTCCAGATCCTTCCAGAACGGTGAATATGGCACTGGGTAAGCTGTGCTGTAGTCTCCACCCAATATGAGGTATTGTGTAAGAGACCATCCCCCTCCAGCAAATTTACACAGGAGGCGAGGTGACGTCACTCACAGATGAGTCTTTACAGATTTAGATGGGGAGAAGGCAAAACAAAAAAATTGTTTGAATATTGTTTATTTTATGCCAGATTTCAGTAACATATTTTGTTTGTTTTTGTATTAATCAGGTATTTACAGGACCTGGTAGTAGGAACTTTATTGGATCATCGGGTAAGCCAATTGAGAGAGCGAGAGAAGACAGAACTGACAACAAGGGTATATGCAGCCAGGTATCAGTAAATTGGCTTGTCCCTGGATACAATAATGCCACCACTAGGTTTGTAGCAGCTGGCATGATGTGCGCACGGCGTGACATAGGTAAAACAACAAAGGTACCTGTGAAAAGTGCAGCCCGGCCAGATTACCCGTCCCAGCGACTGCAGAATATACAACTACCCGAGGTAGAAGTGTAGTACAATGTGCTCGTGTGTGTAGACCTGTTCTCAGGGGGGCTTGAAGCCCGGCCTGTATTTTCCCCACTGCAGACGTTGTGTGTAAGTGACAGGGGAACAATGTTATCCCAAGTATTGACCTGATGTTTGTACAATAAGATATCAGCAGTTCTCCAGATGTTATCCCAAAGTTAGTTTGTTTAATAATTGTATTTAAGAAGTGTTGTGGGAATATTAAATACTGAAGTTAAGTTTCATGTAAAGTTCTGGATCAGCCTCAGCATTGGACTATTGGAGGTGTCAGATAAAAGGTACAGAAGTGGAATATTCCCATTTGAAAACATTTTTAGTTATTTGTTTTTT
The DNA here is from genome assembly GCF_050947455.1 of Rhinoderma darwinii. Taxonomy (NCBI): domain Eukaryota; kingdom Metazoa; phylum Chordata; class Amphibia; order Anura; family Rhinodermatidae; genus Rhinoderma; species Rhinoderma darwinii. The sequence goes on along the minus strand of NC_134693.1, from coordinate 1,070,625 downwards.
GTCGTTGTTATTGTGAAAGGAAAATTCTGTGCAGTGTTTGTGTGTGTGTGTATATATATATATATATAAAGAAGAAAAATGAGTTTGCATATATAATTTCTAGTTATTGCTCAATGTGAACGTTTGATGTAAAGATGTTATTTGTTAATGTTTTTCTTCAAATTAATTATTTGATTAAGATCAATTAATGTTTATACAATGAAAAAGCTTGTTCTCCACAGGAAGACTCCAACTGGGAACGGAAGGCGTGAGAACCAGATTCTAACAGAATGTGGACGGATAAGGGAAGGTGAACCGGTAACACCCAAGGCACTCTTGATGGCACTTGCATTGATGGTGTATGACCTCACATATGCCCCAAGGCTGCAAGGATCGATTTGGTAAGATCTAAATGGTATGTCCCAGGATTTACAGCTGTTGCTGCTAAATTCTGTTAGAGCTGTTTGATTTGCCTACAGAACAGTCCTGGCAGACCGGTGCCAACCTTATCATACCCGCCTCCCACGAAGAGAACAGACCATGAGAGGCCTTCCCATGCAATACAAATTAGGGTAAGAAAAATTGGTTTGCGACATTTGTCAGATAAACATGTGGAATCTGTGTATATTTTGGAGATGTTCCAGACAATCAGCTTAGATCAAGGTACAAATCCTGCTGGAAAGCGTGACACCAAGTGCAAATGAAATGTACCCAATAATTACACATCTTCTAGGTGCCATATCCATTGGAACAGAGAAGTTTTTCTTATATAAAAGGTGTTTGTTTGATTTAGTTTAAGGGCCTGAGATTGTTATTGTAACAAATTTTATAGTACATAGATGTTATCACCAGATTAGTATTTATTTTAACAATTGACAAGGGTTGGGGGTCCCCAGCAAGTGCCAGTAAACATGAACGAAAAGATTTTTAATACGATGAACTCCATTACTGAGGTGCGGCAGGCGCAGCCGGAGCCAGTACAGCGCGTTTGTCATGAACTGACGGCAGTGTCACAATTCCAAGCAGCCGCCCAGACAAGTAACTTACCAGAGGAAGAAGACAGCTGAGCGGAGGGTTTGTGGCAGTCATAATAACACTCCACTAATCCGCCTACGTGGGATTTCACCCCAGGCTCACAGCATGAGGTGTTGTGTACACCCCGGTGACGTAAACTAAAAGAGACGGGGTCTGAAAGATGAGAAGGACCAAACCAAGTCCTGATGACATCAGCAAAGTTCAAAGTAAGGACCAAAGACCTGAGTGAATCCATCAGCAGCATCCAAGCGTTTTAATCAGAAGACAGGAGAAGAAGAGGACGATGATGTACAGGACTTGTCAATACACTGGTGGGACCCCATACCCTAACCGGACATTGGTGATGGCATCATATTAGTTGTGGCCATATTGAGATATTGCTTGAGTTTCATAATCATAATATATAATTTCTGTAATTTAATATGAGAAAAAGGGGGGTTTGTGAAGGATGATTTATTTGCTTATATTCTCTGTATGAAATTACATTGTGAATTATCAAGCAGGAGGCCGAATTACTAAGATATGTATTATGTGAAAGTGATGATAATGTTTAAATGATTTAGTTTCGTGCAGCAGCGTCTTGTCTGGAGTTCCCATCTTGTCTGGAGTTCCCATCTTGTCTGGAGTTCCCATCTTGTCTGGAGTTCCCATCTTGTCTGGAGTTCCCATCTTGGTTTTATTGTAGTGAATAGGAAAGTCATTGTTCCTTTAATACAAGTAATGTTGATTTCGTATGTTTTATCTTTAACCTTGGTTCCCATGCGAAGTTGGACAGGGAGGGAGATGGGAGGGTGGCAAGTATGCGTGAAGGAAAGTCTCTCCCCCATCTCCACGAGAACATTGTGTCCAAAAGAGATAAGACACCTGCAAAACCTGATGTGTGAAGAATTATAATGATGTATCTGGGATGTATTTTATTGTATGCTTTTTACTGAATAACAAATATTGTTACATTGTCTCTGATTGGTTAACCTCAAGCCGACACCCCTTCTGAATTTCAGTTTAACAGTGAGTTTGGTAATAAATCCTTCAGAGGAGTATTTTTGAACATTTCAGCAGCGTCTGTGTTTTCTTCTCCTCTCTCGATATATATCGGTGAAATATCCTAATTAGGATACTGACTAATGGAGTCTGGCCTGAGAGTCTGTTGGGACTCGTATAAATTTCAGTCTAATATATTTTGAGCGATGGATTTCCACGACAATACACTGCACAGTACCACTTCTCCTGTCTCTGTGTATATATACTCTGCACAGTACCACTTCTCCTGTCTCTGTATATATATACTCTGCACAGTACCACTTCTCCTGTCTCTGTATATATATACTCTGCACAGTACCACTTCTCCTGTCTCTGTATATATATACTCTGCACAGTACCACTTCTCCTGTCTCTGTATATATATATATACACTGCACAGTACCACTTCTCCTATCTCTGTATATATATACACTGCACAGTACCACTTCTCCTGTCTCTGTATATATATATATACACTGCACAGTACCACTTCTCCTGTCTCTGTATATATATACTCTGCACAGTACCACTTCTCCTGTCTCTGTATATATATATATATACTCTGCACAGTACCACTTCTCCTATCTCTGTATATATATACACTGCACAGTACCACTTCTCCTGTCTCTGTATATATATATATACACTGCACAGTACCACTTCTCCTGTCTCTGTATATATATACTCTGCACAGTACCACTTCTCCTGTCTCTGTATATATATACTCTGCACAGTACCACTTCTCCTGTCTCTGTATATATATATATATACTCTGCACAGTACCACTTCTCCTGTCTCTGTATATATATACTCTGCACAGTACCACTTCTCCTGTCTCTGTATATATATACTCTGCACAGTACCACTTCTCCTGTCTCTGTATATATATACACTGCACAGTACCACTTCTCCTGTCTCTGTATATATATACACTGCACAGTACCACTTCTCCTATCTCTGTATATATATATATATATATACACTGCACAGTACCACTTCTCCTGTCTCTGTATATATATACACTGCACAGTACCACTTCTCCTGTCTCTGTATATATATACTCTGCACAGTACCACTTCTCCTGTCTCTGTATATATATATACTCTGCACAGTACCACTTCTCCTGTCTCTGTATATATATACTCTGCACAGCACCACTTCTCCTGTCTCTGTATATATATATACTCTGCACAGTACCACTTCTCCTGTCTCTGTATATATATACTCTGCACAGCACCACTTCTCCTGTCTCTGTATATATATATACTCTGCACAGTACCACTTCTCCTGTCTCTGTATATATATACTCTGCACAGTACCACTTCTCCTGTCTCTGTATATATATACTCTGCACAGCACCACTTCTCCTGTCTCTGTATATATATATATACTCTGCACAGTACCACTTCTCCTGTCTCTGTATATATATACTCTGCACAGTACCACTTCTCCTGTCTCTGTATATATATATACTCTGCACAGTACCACTTCTCCTGTCTCTGTATATATATACTCTGCACAGCACCACTTCTCCTGTCTCTGTATATATATATACTCTGCACAGTACCACTTCTCCTGTCTCTGTATATATATACTCTGCACAGCACCACTTCTCCTGTCTCTGTATATATATATACTCTGCACAGTACCACTTCTCCTGTCTCTGTATATATATACTCTGCACAGTACCACTTCTCCTGTCTCTGTATATATATACTCTGCACAGCACCACTTCTCCTGTCTCTGTATATATATATACTCTGCACAGTACCACTTCTCCTGTCCCTGTATATATATACTCTGCACAGTACCACTTCTCCTGTCTCTGTATATATATATATACTCTGCACAGTATCACTTCTCCTGTCTCTGTATATATATACTCTGCACAGCACCACTTCTCCTGTCTCTGTATATATATATATACTCTGCACAGTACCACTTCTCCTGTCTCTGTATATATATATACTCTGCACAGTACCACTTCTGTCTCTGTCAGGGTGCGATGAAGATGATTTTGTGATCTTTCCTCTGTGGTGCTGTGTTTTTGGACATGTTGGGGGTTGTAGTATTTTTCTTGGCTTCTCCTCCTGGGATCCCGTCCAGGTTTTGCAGTGTCCCCTCCTGGGCAGTGTGTAATACTCTGCTGCGACATTTGGGTGAGAGCTCTGTGCCCGGGCAGCTGCGTCCACCATGCTTCTGAAGCTCGTCGCTCACCTGGTCCCGGAGCTTCTCATCGATCTGGTCCTTTTGCTTCTGTTCTTGGGAATTGTCGGCTCCTTTCTGGTCGTACGATGGATGAGCGACAAAAGGAGAAAGATGAAGATTGAACGAGCGCAAACGCAGAGAGACGGCGCCCTGGAGCTGATGGAGAAGACCGCGCTGCGCTATAAATCCCAGGTATGAGAGCTGAATACCCTCAACGTGCCTCCCCTGTATATTGCCTACATACACATATACCCTATATACATATTTACTGTGAGTCCCCTATATACACCTTTACTGTGAGTCCCCTATATACACCTTTACTGTGAGTCCCCTATATACACATATACCCTATATGCACCTTTACTGTGAGCCCCCTATATACACATATACACTATATACACCTTTACTGTGAGCCCCTTATATACACATGTACCCTATATACACCTTTACTGTGAGCCCCCTATATACACATGTACCCTATATACACCTTTACTGTGAGCCCCCTATATACACATATACCCTATATACACCTTTACGGTGAGTCCCCTATATACACATATACCCTATATGCACCTTTACTGTGAGCCCCCTATATACACATATACACTATATACACCTTTACTGTGAGCCCCCTATATACACATATACCCTATATACACCTTTACTGGGAGCCCCCTATATACACATATAACCTATATACACCTTTACTGTGAGTCCCCTATATACACACATACCCTATGTACACCTCCCCTGTATGTCCCTTGTATACACATTTATCTTATATACACCTTCCTTTCTATGTCCCCCATATAAACCTCCCTTTGTATGCCCCCTACACACACACACACACACACACAAAATCTATATACACCTACAGTGTATGGCCACTACACATATAACCTATATACACCCCTTGTATGCCTTATATAAATGTGTGTGTATATAAATAAGTATATGGGGTGGTGTATGTATGTGTATATATAGGTGTGTACATGAGTATATGAGGTGCTGTATGTAAGTAGGTTGGTGTGTGTGTATATATTTATATATGTATAAATGTAACCCTATAATAAGTTTAGGGAGAACAGGCGGCAGTACTTTGGTCGGTCATTGGTGAACGGTACTGGCAGAACTACATTTCCCAACTCTCCTTGGGGCAGTAAGTTGGAGCCAATCAACTGCCACTGAGATAAATAACGGACGTTGTAGATGTGTAACATTTTTTTTGGAGAGGAGAGGCGACCAATCACAGCGAGACTGGAAAGATGGACAAGTTTAAGAGCATATCTACCAACCATCCCGAATACGGACGGTGTCCCGCTGTCCCAGGCGGCCGTGGTATGTCTCACTGTCGACTGTATTTGCGTCCTCAGGACATAGCTACAGTTGAACCCAACGCTGAGGCAGGGAACAGTCAGCTCCCCGCTTCAGCATTAGTTGTTTTATTTTTTTAATTCTCAATTTATATAATTACAGAAATAAAAATAACATGATATATTTCTATTACCCTCCCCCGAAGGAGTGGAGGGGCAAAATAACAGAAATACAAAAAACACATTAACTCATTGTGGTCCTGTATTCGTCCTAGTTAGAAGTTATAACCACGGATTACGGCCGGACAAAAAAACACCTGCTGATTTCTCATTTTGTGTTTCCACCCCAATCTAAATATCACGAGATGAAGCAGAACTTTCCAGGTTACATCTCACGGAATATTATTTCACAACCAAAGTCATCGTCAGAATTCTTGCCACGAAGGAGACGTTAGTAGTAAATGTCTTTTTATATTCAGAGGTCCTCAATTCATAAATAGTAGGAGCGGAGGCACCGGATGTCCAGATTGTGGTGACCTTTTAATTTTTCAATCTCTTTGTTCCAATACAATCTTATTTTTGAACATTTCCAAGGCACACTGTATAAATCAACCCCATAATCGAACCTTCGTTTATGTATCATAAGGATAAATGTTAGAGAAAAGTAATCCAATACATTTCTGAAACCGTCACTCCAAGATGCTTAAGAGTGGAGCTGTGCCAGAGTGTCGACATTGGTAGAAGAGAGGAGCTGTGCCGGAGTGCCGATATTGGTAGAAGAGAGGAGCTGTGCCGGAGTGTCGACATTGGTAGAAGAGCGGAGCTGTGCCGCAGTGCCGACATTGGTAGAAGAGAAGAGCTGTGCCGCAGTGCCGACATTGGTAGAAGAGCGGAGCTGTGCCGGAGTGCCGACATTTGTAGAAGTGAGGAGCTGTGCCGACATTTGTAGAAGAGCGGAGCAGTGCCGACATTTGTAGAAGAGCGTAGCAGTGCCGACATTTGTAGAATAGAGGAGCAGCACCGACATTTGTAGAAGAGAGGAGCTGTGCCGACATTGGTAGAAGAGAGGAGCTGTGCCGACATTGGTAGAAGAGAGGAGCTGTGCCGACATTGGTAGAAGAGTTGAGCTGTGCCACAGTGCCAACATTGGTAGAAGAGAGGAGCTGTGCCGCAGTGTCGACATTGGTAGAAGAGCGGAGCTGTGCCGCAGTGTCGACATTGGTAGAAGAGCGGAGCTGTGCCGCAGTGTCGACATTGGTAGAAGAGCGGAGCTGTGCCGCAGTGCCGACATTGGTAGAAGAGAGGAGCTGTGCCGCAGTGCCGACATTGGTAGAAGAGCGGAGCTGTGCCGCAGTGCCGACATTGGTAGAAGAGAGGAGCTGTGCCACAGTGCCGACATTGGTAGAAGAGAGGAGCTGTGCCACAGTGCTGACATTGGTAGAAGAGCGGAGCTGTGCCGCAGTGTCGACATTGGTAGAAGAGCGGAGCTGTGCCGCAGTGTCGACATTGGTAGAAGAGCGAAGCTGTGCCGTAGTGCCGACATTGTTAGAAGAGCGGAGCTGTGCCTCAGTGCCCACATTGGTAGAAGAGCGGAGCTGTGCCGCAGTGTCGACATTGGCAGAAGAGAGGAGCTGTGCCGCAGTGTTTACATTGGTAGAAGAGAGGCGCTGTGCCGACATTGGTAGAAGAGAGGAGCTGTGCCGTAGTGCCAACATTGGTAGAAGAGAGGAGCTGTGCCGACATTGGTAGAAGAGAGGAGCTGTGCCGACATTGGTAGAGGAGAGAAGCTGTGCCGACATTGGTAGAAGAGAGGAGCTGTGCCACAGTGCCAACATTGGTAGAAGAGAGGAGCTGTGCCGCAGTGTCGACATTGGTAGAAGAGCGGAGCTGTGCCGCAGTGTCGACATTGGTAGAAGAGCGGAGCTGTGCCGCAGTGTCGACATTGGTAGAAGAGCGGAGCTGTGCCACAGTGCCGACATTGGTAGAAGAAAGGAGCTGTGCCACAGTGCCGACATTGGTAGAAGAGAGGAGCTGTGCCACAGTGCCGACATTGGTAGAAGAGAGGAGCTGTGCCGCAGTGTCGACATTGGTAGAAGAGCGAAGCTGTGCCGTAGTGCCGACATTGGTAGAAGAGCGGAGCTGTGCCTCAGTGCCCACATTGGTAGAAGAGCGGAGCTGTGCTGCAGTGTCGACATTGGCAGAAGAGAGGAGCTGTGCCACAGTGTTTACATTGGTAGAAGAGAGGCGCTGTGCCGACATTGGTAGAAGAGAGGAGCTGTGCCGTAGTGCCGACATTGGTAGAAGAGAGGAGCTGTGCCGACATTGGTAGAAGAGAGGAGCTGTACCGACATTGGTAGAAGAGAGGAGCTGTGCCGTAGTGCCGACATTGGTAGAAGAGAGGAGCTGTGCCGACATTGGTAGAAGAGAGAAGCTGTGCCGACATTGGTAGAAGAGAGGAGCTGTGCCACAGTGTTGACATTGGTAGAAGAGAGCAGCTGTGCCGCATTGCCAACATTTGTAGAAGAGAGGAGCTGTGCCGCAGTGCTGACATTGGTAGAAGAGAGGAGCAGTGCCGACATTGGTAGAAGAGAAGAGCAGTGCCAACATTGGTAGACGAGAGGAGATGTGCCGCAGTGTCGACATTGGTAGAAAAGAGCAGCTGTGCCGCAGTGTCGACATTGGTAGAAGAGAGGAGCAGTGTCAACATTGGTAGAAGAGAGGAGCTGTGCTGACATTGGTAGAAGAGAGCAGCTGTGCCGCAGTGTCGACATTGGTAGAAAAGAGGAGCAGTGTCAACTTTGGTAGAAGAGAGGAGCTGTGCCGACATTGGTAGTAGAGAGGAGATGTGCCGCAGTCCCAACATTTGTAGAAGTGAGGAGCTGTGCCGACATTGGTAGAAGAGAGGAGCTGTGCCGACATTGGTAGAAGAGAGAAGCTGTGCCGACATTGGTAGAAGAGAGAAGCTGTGCCGACATTGGTAGAAGAGAGAAGCTGTGCCGACATTGGTAGAAGAGATTTCCCTGAAGAATTACGAAATATAACAACTGACGGTGTATGATCTGAGATCCCCCTACTTGTATATTCTACTTTTTTCCAAATCTATACGGTAAAATGTGTTACAAGATTTTAAATAGCAAAAATATTGTGTAATTGAGTGATTATATATCCTCCATCTATCATCCCTCCCAAATACATGTATAAGTCCAGAGCATGAAGAATTCTGATACTTAAATACCCCAGATTTATTCCATCTATGCAATTGAGGGTCAGTGACCATATTATAATCCCCCACCGCCAATATAAGGCAGCATTTTTCTCATAGTAATATTCATATAGCTTCTATAAAGCTTCCGGCTTGTATGGGGGAGGGATGTATATATCACCAGCATTAGTTCAGAGCGGAGGAGCAGAGGGAGCTCCACTACTCATATAAAGACAGTGGCTGGGGATTCTGCTGCTAGAGGGAGTCCCAACACTGCTATCTACATCGGCACTGTGGCACTATCTATGTGGTCAGTGGCACTTAAGATGTGGGCACTGGCACTAGTGGCAGCTAAAGTGGCATTATACTGAATGGGGGAAGCTATAGGGGCATTATAATATATGGGGTAGCAGCTCAAATCCAGAGTAACTGGCATGTGCAGCACTGACAGCAGCAGACGGGCGGGGAGTGATCAATAAGGTGCTGGTTGATGGTCTCCGGTATCTGGTGCCTCGCTGACTGCAGAACATCCCACATTTGCTGGGGGGTGCATGGGGGATGGTCCATATAGCGAACAAGACGATCGAGGTCCCACAGATGCTGAATTGGGTTCAGGTCTGGAGAATTAGGGGCCGGGGAAGTACTTGGAGGTCTTGGTCGTGCTCTTCCAGCCGGTGCCGGACATTTCTAGCCGTGTGATGTGTCGCATTGTCTTGCTGGAAGATTCCATCTGCCCCAGGGAAGACAATCAGCATGTAGGGGGGACGTGATCTGCAGCGATGGATTCATACCCAGATCGCCTCAGAGCCACATGGATAAGTGGCCCAGAGAACGCCATGAAAACATCCCCCAACCATAACGCTGCCGCCACCGGCTCGTGTTCTTCCAGCAATGGCTGCCGGGCATTTGTTCTCTAATGTTTCTCGCTTGACGCAGCAATGTCCATCCGTTCCATGAAGCAGAAAATGTGACTCATCGGAGAAGACAACCCATTACCAATCATCTATTGGAGAAGACGACCCTTTACCAATCATCCATCGGAGAAGACGACCCTTTACCAATCATCCATCGGAGAAGACGACCCTCTGCCAATCATCCATCGGAGAAGACGACCCTCTGCCAGTCATCCATCGGAGAAGACGACCCTCTGCCAATCATCCATTGGAGAAAACTATCCTTTACCAATCATCCATCGGAGAAGACGACCCTCTGCCAATCATCCATCGGAGAAGACGACTCTCTGCCAATCATCCATCGGAGAAGACGATCCTTTACCAATCATGCATCGGAGAAGACGACCCTTTACCAATTATCCATCGGAGAAGACAACCCTTTACCAATCATCGGGGGTCCAGTTCTGATACTGCCGTGTAAATTGAAGCCCTCTTCTCCGCTGCAGCTTTGTTACATAGGAGCAGTGACATCTGTCGGCTTCGGAGCCCCATACGCAGTAGGGTCGCCTTTGTATTAGACACACGTCTGGTCGCCCCCTGGTTGATTTTCACAGTGAGATTCTCCACTGTAGGTCTGTTCAGCCCTCGCGCACCTTCGTAGCCGACGTTCACCTCTCACATCAATGGCGCATGGTGCTCCACAGTTTCCACATCGGTTATTCCCAATGGCGCCATTTGTCCACTCACTATTCACTGTCACCACAGCAGCACGCGAACAGTTCACAAACAGCGCTGTGTGAGAAATACAGACACCCTGGCACAAAAGCCAATAATTATCCCTTATAGCAAGTCCGATAAATCGCCCGTTACCCACGAAAACGAGTGATATGTGATCAGAAAGCCGACCGCACCCCTTATATACCCACCAAGCCCCCGACACATCACTCCTGGGCTACGCACTGCCGACGTGGAAAGTAGGAGGTGCAAATAATAATGGGACTCCACTGTGTATATAGGTGTGTATATGAGCCCATGGGGTGGTGTGTAAATAGAGGTGGTGTATGTATAGGAGTATATAGAGGTGATGTGTAAATAGGGGTGATTTATGTACCCATGGAATGTTCCACTATAGCCTCCGACTCACTGGTCACTTGTCTACTACCAGGACTGTGTCCCTCTAATGTTATCTCTGTGACGCCACATTGGGCCATCACATATGGGGTCTCTGTAATGTTTATATCCTTCCTTTAGAAGACTTCAAGGTCAATAAATGTCAGAGTACTGAGCCCCCTGATGCCATTAACATACAGGAGACAAGAGGGTGACAAAGAGTGGGTGGGGGACTGGATGTCACTTATTACATGGGATGACGGGTCATGTGACTTGGTAATGTCCGACATTATTACTTCTGATTGTGAGGAACACAGCGACATTCCCAGATTCATCCACTAAAGGAAAATGGCGCAAGTGTGAGGTTAAAAATGTGCTCCATATTTATGGGTACTGTACCCCCCCCCCGCTCCCTCACCCGTGGGCAGTGAAGGCGTCGGAGACTTCTTGTGATCACTTGCAGGGTCTTGGCCACTATTGATGGGTTTTGAGCTGGGACCTCATTGACTTCTCTCATTATGTCGATTTCCCAGCAGCTGAAGGGTTAAGGCCTTTCTTGGCTCTTGGTGCGTCCTGTTCGGGGCTTCTATTTTTAACAGGCTCTGATCCGGTTTCTGGGATTAGTCGAGGACACTGATAGAATTACTTGTCCTCTCAGCTGTCGCGCTGTGAGCAGAGTTGGCAGGGGGTGAACGTTTCTATCCATGTAGACGACGCCAGATCCACATTATCCATCTTTCCCTAATTCCTGTCGTTCCGTGGCGATGCGCCTGCTGGTCAGTGGCGTCACCGTGTGGATCTGAAGAGGCAGACGCCACATGAGACTGAAGCTCCGTCAGATCAGAACTTACTCCGTTTCGTTGTCATGTTCTGGTCTTTGCTGGAATTTGCCCTCAACCATTTGTTTCTCTCCACATTTTGCTGTTTTGTGGCTTCGACCGTTATATTAAGATGTTACGACCGACTCCGCAGCCGCATGAAGATCGAGCGGGCGCAGAAGCTGAGGGATCAGGCCCTTCATCACATGGAAAAACGGATCACAGACTTCAAGAAGCAGGTAAGCAGAGGAGCCGCCTACGTGGCACTGTCCACCTCCTCACCCATCGTGTAGATTGTCAGCTCTGAGGTCCAGGCTGCGTTTTCTGTGTCATTATGTGGCAGCTGCTCTCCAGGGCAGATTGAATGATTTTGGAGTTTTGGTCAGTAGATGCTTCCGTGCAGCAATGTAATTTCTGCTGTGATGTCACCAAAATGGCGTCTGAGACACTTTATCCTGAGGCTGGACGCCATGTCTTATATTCATCGCGAGTTTACTTGGTTGATGTGTTTATTGGGAAGTCACAATATGTTAAACCCTGACGTGCACTGAGCCACATCCCTTTACTAGAAGAGCAAAACTGTTGGAGATTTTGGTATTGGTGGGGGTGGGGTGGACGCTCGTCCTTGCTCCGTGCAGCCGTCACTTCTTTTGTCTGATTGGCTGGAAACACCTCAGATGGTTCCTGAGAAGTACAGAAGTGATGGATGTCGCCACCATCCACGACAATGAGTCCTTATCAAGCGCAGACATACCATAGAGGCAGGCCAGGCAGCTGATGTAAGGCCCTCGGAGAGAGGGGGCCAAGTCCTTGTGGGTTCCATCTCCTTTGCTGTTGAATGGCAGGAACCAGTGCAGGACTCCCCTCTCCAGAGGAACTGCATTATTAGCAAGAAAGGGGGGAATTGCTTTATGGAAAGGGGTGAAAGTAGAAACATCAGACCCCACGTTACCGGACGCCAAAACCAATCACCATAATTTGGGCCCTTTGTGACCTTTGCTATGGAGCCCTGTTTTCTTTGTATTCCACTGGTCCTCATCATTGATCAATGCTTCATTAGAAGGTCGGTTCTAGCCCTCGATGCCTCTGTCTGTGGACTGATAAGCACTGAACATGACCAGTGTTTAAAGAGGTCCTCAAAATAAATACTATAGAGAAAAGCCACCATGTCCGGCATCCTAACCTCATGACTGATTGGGCAGAACCAGGTTGTCTGCTACTTGTGCCGGGCCACGTGCATGATCCCCCCGGATATATGACTCATTCTCCAGCCCCGGTGAGGGGACATTCTGAAGATCTAGAGCCATGGGCCAGTGCTAGACCTCAGTGGACATTAGGAGATGAAACAGGTTGGAGATCCAGGCTGTAGGAGGATGTTTTGGCAGATTGGACAGGTGGTTAGTGGAGTTGTCCATGATGACATCTTTCTAGTGATAGGAAAATCCTTAGTTTTTAGGATGGGGCAAGGGTCATAGCACGGGCTCTCAGGGTGGTCTCCTCACAAGGTGGCATGTGGCAATGAAGCTTACCTGACTCCAGGCTCAGCACCCAGTGTTGGCCAATAAGAATAGTGCCCCCTAACACAAGAGAAGAACAGGACAAGCTCTCTTGGTGCCCCCTCCCCACACCCTCAGTCCCTGAACTTCAGCAGGATTGCGGTCAGATGGACAATCACTCATCTAATTGACGCAACCAATCCTTGTGTAACGGTCGCGGTCGAAGACCCCTTTCATCCTGCCGACGTCTTCCTCCCCGAGGATGCCAGCACATGCGGCCATCCTGTCCTACAGTGACCACTAGGGTGCGCGCATGAGCTCATTCCCGGTCTTAAAGGGTCAGCGTACACACATGTTAAAGGGAATGTGACGCTAGAAATTTTTTTATTTTTTGTGTAGGTGATTAAACATTGTTCTACTTTTTTTTATTTTTTTCACGAGTCAGGAAATATTATAAATTAGATTCTAATTTATAATATTTCCCATTGCTGGTCACTAGATGGAGCAATTCCCAAAATTGCAGCATTGCATGTGGTAAAGCAACCACATTGCTTTATGCTGCAAAATTTGGGAAAACTCACTCGCTCTAGTGAGCTCTCAGAATCCCCCCTCCTTTATCCTGGCTAGTGCCGGGAGAAACGAGGGGTTTGAACGGTCTAACCTCCTACACTGTGTGTCGTCATTTTTTGAGCTAACACACAGTGTAGAAGGTTTACATACACTAGTAATCACACAGTAAAACACGAACATACATAGAAATCACTTACCTGCTCCAGCCGCCGCCGCTCCCTCCGGTCCGTCCGCTCCGTCTGCTGCCGCCGCTCCAAGTGCACAAGTCCGGAAGCCGCGACCGGAAGTAGTAATCTTACTGTCCGGCCGCGACTTCCGGTCTACAGGAAAATGGCGCCGGACAGCGCACAGTTCAACTTGGACTGTGTGGGAGCGGCACATGCGCCGTTCCCACACAGACGGCGTACAGCATAGTGGATGGAACGGGCCCCGTTCGCATTCACTATGGGACTGTAGCTGCCGTATTCCATGTCTGTATGTGTCGTTAATCGACACATACGGAAATGGAAAAAACAAATGGCAGCCCCCATAGGGAAGAAAAAGTGTAAAAATAAAAAAAAGTAAAACACAAACACACAAATAAATATAAAAGTTTTTAATAAAACCCTAACATAAAACTGATGTAAAAAAAAATCTTTTCGTGACACTGTTCTTTAAGAATTGACTAATTACTCCCAGATCACCCTGGACTATAAGAAGGGCCCTGCCCCTTCACTCCTTGCCTGAGCGTTGTTAGTAATTCCCATGTTCGTATTTGAAAATGGTCCCGGCTGGGTTCACACACCGTTTTTTGCAGGAGGAAAATCTGCCTCAAAATTCCATTTGGAATTTTGAGGCAGATTTTGCTCTGCCTGCACACTGATTTTCGCGGTGTTTATCGCCCGCGGCCATTGAGCGCCGTGGGCAAAAAACTCCACAGAATACGCTTTCTCTGCCTCCCATTGATGTCAATGGGTGGTCAGAGGCGTAAAAGCTTGAAGGTAGGGCATGTCGCTTCTTTTTCCTGTGAGATGGTTTTTCCGCTCTCGGGAAAAAAACGCCTCCGCCTCCCATTGAAATAAATGGGAGGCATTTTCGACCATTTTTTGGCGCGTTTTGCGGCGTGGTTTCCGCGTCAAAAAACTCGTCAAAATACTCTGTGTGAACTCCCCCTTAGTGTTAGGCAGGGTTCACACGACCTATTTCAGGCGTAAACGAGGCGTATTATGCCTCGTTTTACGTCTGAAAATAGGGCTACAATACGTCGGCAAACATCTGCCTATTCATTTGAATGGGTTTGCTGACGTACTGTGCAGATGACCTGTCATTTACGCGTCGTCGTTTGACAGCTGTCAAACGACGACGCGTAAAAATACAGCCTCGTCAAAGAAGTGCAGGACACTTATATACATTATATGCAGGACACTTATATACATTATATGCGGGACACTTATATACATTATATGCAGGACACTTATATACATTATATGCGGGACACTTATATACATTATATGCGGGACACTTATATACATTATATGCAGGACACTTATATACATTATATGCAGGACACTTATATACATTATATGCGGGACACTTATATACATTATATGCAGGACACTTATATACATTATATGCAGGACACTTATATACGTTATATGCGGGACACTTATATACATTATATGCGGGACACTTATATACATTATATGCGGGACACTTATATACATTACATGCGGGACACTTATATACATTATATGCGGGACACTTATATACATTATATGCGGGACACTTATATACATTATATGCGGGACACTTATATACATTATATGCGGGACACTTATATACATTATATGCGGGACACTTATATACATTATATGCGGGATACTTATATACATTATATGCGGGACACTTATATACATTATATGCGGGACACTTATATACATTATATGCGGGACACTTATATACATTATATGCGGGACACTTATATACATTACATGCAGGACACTTATATACATTATATACTGGACACTTGTATACATTATATGCGGGACACTTATATACATTATATGCAGGACACTTATATACATTATATGCGGGACACTTATATACATTATATGCAGGACACATATACATTATATGCGGGACACTTATATACATTATATGCGGGACACTTATATACATTATATGCAGGACACTTATATACATTATATGCAGGACACTTATATACATTATATGCGGGACACTTATATACATTATATGCAGGACACTTATATACATTATATGCAGGACACTTATATACGTTATATGCGGGACACTTATATACATTATATGCGGGACACTTATATACATTATATGCGGGACACTTATATACATTATATGCGGGACACTTATATACATTATATGCGGGACACTTATATACATTATATGCAGGACACTTCTATACATTACATGCGGGACACTTATATACATTATATGCGGGACACTTATATACATTATATGCGGGACACTTATATACACTATATGCGGGACACTTATATACATTATATGCGGGACACTTATATACATTATATGCGGGACACTTATATACATTATATGCGGGACACTTATATACATTATATGCGGGACACTTATATACATTACATGCGGGACACTTATATACATTATATGCGGGACACTTATATACATTATATGCGGGACACTTATATACATTATATGCGGGACACTTATATACATTACATGCAGGACACTTATATACATTATATACTGGACACTTGTATACATTATATGCGGGACACTTATATACATTATATGCAGGACATATATACATTATATGCGGGACACTTCTATACATTATATGCAGGACACTTATATACATTATATGCGGGACACTTATATACGTTATATGCGGGACACTTATATACATTATATGCGGGACACTTATATACATTATATGCGGGACACTTATATACATTATATGCGGGACACTTATATACATTACATGCGGGACACTTATATACATTATATGCGGGACACTTATATACATTATATGCGGGACACTTATATACATTATATGCAGGACACTTATATACATTACATGCAGGACACTTATATACATTATATACTGGACACTTGTATACATTATATGCGGGACACTTATATACATTATATGCAGGACACATATACATTATATGCGGGACACTTATATACATTATATGCGGGACACTTATATACATTATATGCGGGACAGTTCTTTGCAACGTAATTTGAGCCGTTCTTCATTGAACTCAATGAAGAGCAGCTCAAGATATACGAGCGTCACAGACGCCTCGTATATTACGAGGAGGAGCATTTACGGCTGAAACGACGCAGCTGTTTTCTTCTGAAAACAGGCTGTCATTTCAGCCGTAAAAGCCAGCTAGCGTGTGAACATACCCTTACCCTGTTTCCAGTGGTCCCATGTCCTGCTACCTGTATCCTGTATCCCGTGCTGTGTTATTGTTCCTGAGCCTGTTAGTGATTGGAGTCGTGTCCTACTGCACCTGCTGTCATCCGCCACGTCTGGCACAATCTGCTGCACCTGCTCTCATCCGCCACGTCTGCCACAATCTGCTGCACCTGCTGTCATCCGCCACGTCTGGCACAATCTGCTGCACCTGCTCTCATCCGCCATGTCTGCCACAATCTGCTGCACCTGCTGTCATCCGCCACATCTGGCACAATCTGCTGCACCTGCTGTCATCTGCCACGTCTGGCGTAACCTGCTGCACCTGCTCTCATCCGCCACGTCTGGCACAATCTGCTGCACCTGCTGTCATCCGCCACGTCTGGCACAATCTGCTGCACCTGCTCTCATCCGCCACGTCTGGCACAATCTGCTGCACCTGCTGTCATCCGCCACGTCTGGCACAATCTGCTGCACCTGCTGTCATCCGCCACGTCTGGCACAATCTGCTGCACCTGCTGTCATCCGCCACGTCTGGCACAATCTGCTGCACCTGCTGTCATCCGCCACGTCTGGCGTAACCTGCTGCACCTGCTCTCATCCGCCACGTCTGGCACAATCTGCTGCACCTGCTGTCATCCGCCACGTCTGGCACAATCTGCTGCACCTGCTCTCATCCGCCACGTCTGGCACAATCTGCTGCACCTGCTCTCATCCGCCACGTCTGGCACAATCTGCTGCACCTGCTCTCATCCGCCACGTCTGGCACAATCTGCTGCACCTGCTCTCATCCGCCACGTCTGGCAGAATCTGCTGCACATGCTGTCATCCGCCACGTCTGGCACAATCTGTTGCACCTGCTGTCATCCGCCACGTCTGCCACAATCTGCTGCACCTGCTGTCATCCGCCACGTCTGGCACAATCTGCTGCACCTGCTGTCATCCGCCACGTCTGGCACAATCTGCTGCACCTGCTCTCATCCGCCACGTCTGCCACAATCTGCTGCACCCGCTGTCATCCGCCACGTCTGGCACAATCTGCTGCACCTGCTCTCATCCGCCATGTCTGGCACAATCTGCTGCACCCGCTGTCATCCGCCACGTCTGGCACAATCTACTGCACCTGCTGTCATCCGCAACATCTGCCACAATCTGCTGCACCCGCTGTCATCCGCCACGTCTGGCACAATCTGCTGCACCTGCTGTCATCCGCCACGTCTGGCACAATCTGCTGCACCTGCTCTCATCCGCCACGTCTGGCACAATCTGCTGCACCTGCTGTCATCCGCCACGTCTGGCACAATCTGCTGCACCTGCTCTCATCCGCCACGTCTGGCACAATCTGCTGGACCTGCTCTCATCCGCCACGTCTGGCACAATCTGCTGCACCTGCTCTCATCCGCCACGTCTAGCACAATCTGCTGCACCTGCTGTCATCCGCCACGTCTGGCACAATCTGCTGCACCTGCTGTCACCTGCCACGTCTGGCGTAACCTGCTGCACCTGCTGTCATCCGCCACGTCTGGCACAATCTGCTGCACCTGCTGTCACCTGCCACGTCTGGCGTAACCTGCTGCACCCACCTCCATCCGTGCTAAATCCTCGGCCACTGTCTGGACTATTCCGGTACCCTGTGCTGGACTTTGTATTGATCGGGTGCTCTGTTGCTTGGCCGGCTGCCTCCCGGCTATGGCGGTGCGGCCTAGTGGCTCCACATACCCACAGACCGTGACACCTGGCCAGAGCTCTTTCTAGTCTGTACTCTCCAGGCCATTCCATCCCCACCACACATGCTCATGGTCCACTGGCCACCCCACCCTGCCGCCTCCACCCTTCACCTCATGTGTATGATTTTACATTACGCCTGATGCTCTCTTCTATAGGGAAGCTCTTATTGGTTGCAGCCTTCTCCTGTCACGCAGTCTATTCCGATGTCACTGTTCTACACTAAACGTTTATCGCACGCGGCAGCGTCATCAGGAGCCACACACCGCGTCCGATTGTACAAAAAATGGAATAGCAGAGCATATTGTTATTCAATCCATAAATTGTGCCCATCCCCCTCAACGGTGCCTACTCCACCCATCGTCCTATATAATAGTTGCATCCAGGGGTGACATACGACTGGACCTCTACATAATGGGGTCTCCCCGCCACTGTGACTTATAATGCCGTGGGCAGGAAAGAGGAAATAGAATGGATGTTAGAAAGGAAACCTGAGGTGGAAACCCCAATACCGACCGATCCCTGTATGGCTGCATCTGTGGCTATGTGGCTCCATCACAAGGCAGCTCATGGATCTAGTTGAGGGGGACCGGGGCTCAGATGACTGCAGTTCATGGATCTAGTTGAGGGGGACCGGGGCTCAGGTAACTGGAGTTCATGGATCTAGTTGAGGGGGACCGGGGCTCAGGTGACTGCAGTTCATGGATCTAGTTGAGGGGGACCGGGGCTCAGGTAACTGGAGTTCATGGATCTAGTTGAGGGGGTCCGGGGCTCAGGTCACTGCAGGGTTGTCTCTTGTTTGGTTGAAGGTTCGTGGACAGTAAATGAGGGTCCTCATTGTTAGAGTTTTGGGCCGGGTTTAATGCTTCCTAGGAGAGTGCTGGCTGCGGCTCAGGTGGTATGAGAGTAGTTTCATGGTTAGGAGGCAATGTTACTAGGGGTGGAAGAGCCGGCTGACCAGTGAGTTGTGTGTTTCACATTCATAAATTACATACACCTACAACTTTTTTGACCTCCCTAGAAAAGCTCCTGCTGAATGCCGCTGATCTCCAGAGCTCGCCATTGTGTCTGATACTGTAGCATATTAGAACATGTTCCATATTATTGCTTTATTCCATGGCTGCCGTCCCGACGTGAGTCATCTGATTAATGAATAATGGACATTACACAACAGCTGCACATACTCAGGTCCACCAGCCGCTCCGTGCTCTCATAGAGTCCAACATTCCCGAATTTACAGAGACCGTCCCAGCAAATTACTGTCCGGGACTTGTCCCACATAGTTGCCAACGTTTGAAACAGGGACACTTGGGGTGTGTCATCTTTGTTGGGTGTGCCTTATGGGGGCGTGGTTTATCCGCTGGGTGTGGCTAATGGGCATGTCTTTCCAGAATTTCTGCATACAAAAAAAAAATGTCTGCACTTGTTGGCTGGCGACTACTATGGTGACCGGTATCTCTCTGGTTATCCGGTTATTTACAGGCAGGTGATGTCTCACTTTATCACTAGGGCTAGGCGATATGTGCTGAGCATGACTGGTAGTGTAAAAACCAGCGTAAACAGTGCCCCTTGTACATAGTACCCCACACTGCACCTAGTAGATGATGCCACACACACGGCTCCCTGTAGATGCCACACACACGGCTCCCTGTAGATGATGCCACACACACGGCTCCCTGTAGATCAGGGGTCTCAAGCACGTGGCCCGCGGGCCGCATGCGGCCCCTGGGGCTGTCATCTGCGGCCCGCGGGACACAGAGCCGCTAGTATCAGCTCTGCTCCGAGACTCTGGAATTCCCTGACATCGCTGTCCACATATGAACAGTGATGTCTGGGGCTTCCCCAGAGCGGAGTCCCGGGCAGAGCACTAGTCCCGGGCAGAGCACTAGTCCCGGGCAGAGCACTAGTCCCGGGCAGAGCGCTAGTATAGGCTCTGCTCCGGGACTCTGTAGAATACCCTGACATCACTGTCCATACATCGACAATGATGTCAGGGGCTTCCTCAGAGCATGAGTCCCAGTGATGACAGGACCACAGCTGGAGTCCCAGGAAGAGCCTACTAGCACTCTGCCCGGGACTCCAGCTCTGGGGTTGCCCCTTACATCTCTGTCCATATATGGACAGTGATGTCAGGAGCAGAGCTGGAATCCCAGGCAGGGTGCCAGAAGTGGCTCTGCTCCAGGACTTCAGCTCTGGGCAAGCCCCTGACATCACTGTGGCAGCATCTGCGGAGGGCACTGTGGCATTATCTACAGAGGGCACTGTGGCATTATCTAGGGGTGTGTTGCATTATCTACAGAAGGCACTGTGGCAGCATCTACAGAGGACACTGTGGCAGCATCTACAGAGGACACTGTGGCAGCATCTACAGAGGACTCTGTGGCAGCATCTACAGAGGACTCTGCGGCAGCATCCACAGAGGGCACTGCGGCAGCATCCACAGAGGGCACTGCGGCAGCATCCACAGTGGACTCTGCGGCAGCATCTACAGAGGGCTCTGCAGCAGCATCTACAGAGGGCACTGCGGCAGCATCTACAGAGGGCACTGCGGCAGCATCTATAGAGGGCACTGTGGAACTACTGTATCTATAAAGGGACTGCCCAATCTTGACATGTGTGTCTGCCAAACGCTGACAACTGAGCTTCCGGTCTGCATTTAGCGACACTTAAACTGGAAAACTGGATTGTTGAAATAAGCACGTGGAAAAATATCTCAAATATTAAGCCTAGCGCTATTATTATAGTAGTTCAAATAAGTAATTTATTAACAATAATTTTGTATTGTATCAAATTTGAAAGTAATGCGGCCGTCGACTTCACATTTTTTCTATATGCGGCCCACTTACCCGGCCGAGTTTGAGACCCCTGCTGTAGATGATGCCACACAGCCCCCCTGTAGATAGCGCCACACACAGCCCCCCTGTAGATAGTGCCACACACAGCCCCCCTGTAGATGGCGCCACACACAGCCCCCCCTGTAGATAGCGCCACACACAGCCCCCTGTAGATAGTGCCACGCACAGCCCCCCTGTAGATAGTGCCACACACAGCCCCCGTGTAGATAGCGCCACACACAGCCCTCCTGTAGATAACTCCACAAACAGCTCCCCTGTATATAGTGCCACACACAGCCCCCCTGTAGATAGTGCCACACACAGCCCCCCTGTAGATAGCTCCACACACAGCCCCCCTGTAGATAGCTACACACACAGTCCCCCTGTAGATAACTCCACACACAGCCCCCCTGTAGATAGCTCCACACACAGCCGCCCTGTAGATAGCTCCACACAGCCGCCCCTGTAGATAGGGGTTGTGGGCTCCCTCTATAAGCGGAATCCCTGGCAAGGCGTTGGCAATGCTCTGGTCAGGGATTCTACTGCAAAAGGTGCCCCTGACATCAGTGCCCCTATATGGACAGCATATAACGCTCTGGCTGAAGATTCCATTCCTAGGGGGTGTCCCAATGGCGTTATCTACAGGAGGGGTGTGTCTGTTCTATCGACTAGGGTGATGTGTGTGGTAATATATACTGGGAGCAGTGTGTGGTAATATATACAGGGAGCAGTGTGTGTGGTAATATATACAGGGGGCAGTGTGTGTGGTAATATATACAGGGAGCAGTGTGTGTGGTAATATATACAGGGAGCAGCGTGTGTGGTAATATATACAGGGGGCAGCGTGTGTGGTAATATATACAGGGAGCAGCGTGTGTGGTAATATGTACAGGGAGCAGCGTGTGTAGGAATAAATATATACAGGGGGCAGTGTGTGTGGTAATATATACAGGGAGCAGGGTGTGTGGTAATATATACAGGGGGCAGCGTGTGTGGTAATATATACAGGGGGCAGTGTGTGTGGTAATATATACAGGGGGCAGTGTGTGTGGTAATATATACAGGGAGCAGTGTGTGGTGTAATATATACAGGGAGCAGTGTGTGTGGTAATATATACAGGGAGCAGCGTGTGTGGTGATATATACAGGGAGCAGTGTGTGTGGTAATATATACAGGGGGCAGCGTGTGTGGTAATATATACAGGGAGCAGCGTGTGTGGTAATATATACAGGGAGCAGTGTGTGGTAATATATACAGGGGGCAGTGTGTGTGGTAATATATACAGGGAGCAGTGTGTG
The DNA here is from genome assembly GCF_050947455.1 of Rhinoderma darwinii. Taxonomy (NCBI): domain Eukaryota; kingdom Metazoa; phylum Chordata; class Amphibia; order Anura; family Rhinodermatidae; genus Rhinoderma; species Rhinoderma darwinii. The sequence continues at coordinate 1,047,705 of NC_134693.1, read as the reverse complement.
TGGTAATATATACAGGGAGCAGTGTGCGTGGTAATATATGCAGGGGGCAGTGTGTGTGGTAATATCTACAGGGAGCAGTGTGTGGTAATATATACAGGTAGCAGTGTGTGGTAATATATACAGGGAGCAGTGTGTGTGGTAATATATACAGGGGGCAGTGTGTGTGGTAATACCTACAGGGGGCAGTGTGTGTGGTAATATATACAGGGAGCAGTGTGTGTGGTAATATATACAGGGAGCAGTGTGTGTGGTAATATATACAGGGAGCAGTGTGTGTGGTAATATATACAGGGAGCAGCGTGTGTGGTAATATATACAGGGAGCAGTGTGTGTGGTAATATATACAGGGGGCAGTGTGTGTGGTAATACCTACAGGGGGCAGTGTGTGTGGTAATATATACAGGGAGCAGTGTGTGTGGTAATATATACAGGGGACAGTGTGTTTTGTGTATCCGGCTGTATGGACTAGGTTGAGTACTGTATGGGGAGGGTTCAGTACTGTATAGACTAGGTTGTGTACTGTATGGGGAGGGTCGAGTACTGTCTGGACTAGGTTGAGTACTGTATGGGGAGGGTTGAGTACTGTATGGACTAGTTTGAGTACTGTATAGATAGGTTGGAGTACTATATGGACTAGGTTGAATACTGTATGAGGAGGGTTGAGTACAGTATGGACTACCTTGAGTATTGTATGGACTAAGTTGAGTACTGTATGAGGAGGGTTGAGTAGTGTATGGACTAGGTTGAGTACTGTATGGATAGGTTTGAGTACTGTATGGGGAGGGTTGAGTACTACATGGACTTGGTTGAATACTGTATGGGGAGGGTTGAGTACTGGATAGACTAGCTGATTACTGCATGGGGAGGGTTCAGTAGTGTATGGACTAGGTTGAGTACTTTATTGGGAGGATTGAGTACTGTATGGGCTAGATTGAGTACTGTATGGACTAGGTTGAGTATTATATAGGGAGGGTTGAGTACTGTATATACTACGTTGAGTACTGTATGAACTAGGTTCAGAACTGTATGGGAAGAGTTGAATACTGTATGGGAAGGGTTCAGTAGTGTATGGACTAGGTTGAGTACTGTATGGGGAGGGTGGAGTACTGTATGGACTAGGTTGAGTACTGTATGGACTAGGTTGAGTACTGTATAGAGAGGGTTCAGCAGTGTAGGGACTAGGTTGAGTACTGTATGGGAAGGGTTGAGTACTGTATGGACTAGGTTGAGTACTGTGTAGGGAAGGTTGAGTACTGTATGCACTAGGTTGAGTACTGTATGGACTAGGTTGAGTACTGTATGGGTAGGGTTGAGTACTGTATGGACTAGGTTAAATACTGTATAGGGAGGGTTGAGTATTGTATGGATTAGGTTGAGTACTGTATTCGGAGAGTTCAGTAGTGTATGGATTAGGTTGAGTACTATATGGGGAGGGTTCAGTAGTGTATGGACTAGGTTGAGTATTGTATGGGAAGGGTTGAGTACTGTATGGACTAGGTTGAGTACTGTATGGACTAGGTTGAGTACTGTATGGAGAGGGTTAAGTACTGTATGGACTAGGTTGAGTACTGTATTGTGAGGGTTGAGTAATGTATAGGGAGGGTTGAGTACTGTATGGACTAAGTTGAGTACTGTATGGACTAGGTTGAGTACTGTATGGGGAGGGTTGAGTACTGTATGGGGAGGGTTGAGTACTTTATCAACTAGCTGTGTACTGTATCGGAAGGGTTCAGTAGTGTATGGACTAGATTGAGTACTGTATGGGGAGGTTTGAGTACTGTATGGACTACGTTGAGTACTGTATGGACTCTGTTGAGTACTATATGGAGTAGGTTAAGTACTGTATGGGAAGGGTTGAGTACTGTACGGACTAGGTTGAGTACTGTAAGGGGAGGGTTTAGTACTGTATGGACTAGGTTGAGTACTGTATGGACTAGGTAGAGTTCTGTATGGGGAGGGTTGAGTACTGTATAGGGATGGTTGAGTACTGTATATGGAGGGTAGAGTACTCTATGGGGAGGGCTGAGTACTGTATGGAGAGTGTTGAGTACTGCATGGGGAGGGTTGAGTACTGTATGGACTAGGTTAAGTACTGTATGGGGAGGGTTCAGTAGTGTATGGATTAGGTTGAGTACTATATGGGGAGGGTTCAGTAGTGTATGGACTAGGTTGTGTATTGTATGTGAAGGGTTGAGTACTGTATGGACTAGGTTGAGTACTGTATGGACTAGGTTGAGTAATGTATAGGGAGGGTTGAGTACTTTATGGACTTGCTGTGTACTGTATGGGAAGGGTTCAGTAGTGTATGAACTAGGTTGAGTACTGTATGGACTAGGTTGAGTACTGTATAGGGAGTGTTGAGTACTATATGGGGACGGTTGAGTACTGGATGGACTAGAAGATTACTGTATAGGGAGGGTTCAGTAGTGTATGGACTAGGTAGAGTAATGTATTGGGAGGGTTGAGTACTATATCGAGTAGGTTGAGTACTGTATGGACTAGGTTGAATACTGTATAGGGCGGTTTGAGTACTGTATGTACTACGTTGAGTACTGTATGGACTAGGTTCAGAACTGTATGGGGAGGGTTGAGTACTGTATGGACTAGGTTGAATACTGGTATGGGGTGGTTTCGGTAGTGTATGGAATAGGTTGAGTACTGTATGGGGAGGTATGAGTACTGTATGGACTAGGTTGAGTAATGTATGGACTAGGTTGAGTACTGTATAGACTAGGTTGAGTACAGTATGGGAAGGTTTGAGTACTGTATGGACTAGGTTGAGTACTGTACGGACTAGGTTAAGTACTGTATGGGGAGGGTTGAGTACTGTATGGGGTGGGTTGAGTACTGTTTGGACTAGGTTCCGTAGTGTATAGGGAGGGTTAAGTACTGTATGGGGAGGGTTTAGTACTGTATGGACTAGGTTGAGTACTGTATGGGGAGGGTTGAGTAATGTATAGGGAAGGTTGAGTACTTTATGGACTAGCTGTGTACTGTATGGGAAGGGTTCAGTAGTGTATGAACTAGGTTGAGTACTGAATGGGAAGGGTTGAGTACTGTATGGACTAGGTTGAGTACTGTATGGGGAGGGTTGAGTACTGTATGGACTAGGTTAAATACTTTATAGGGAGGGTTGAGTATTGTATGGATTAGGTTGAGCACTGTATAGGAAAGGTTGAGTACTGTATGGACTAGGTTGAGTACTGTATGGACTAGGTTGAGTACTGTATGGGGAGGGTTGAGTACTGTATGGACTAGGTTGAGTACTGTATAGGAAAGGTTGAGTACTGTATGGACTAGGTTGAGTACTGTATGGACTAGGTTGAGTACTGTATGGGGAGGGTTGAGTACTGTATGGACTAGGTTAAATACTGTATAGGGAGGGTTGAGTACTGTATGGACTAGGTAGAGTTCTGTATGGGGAGGGTTGAGTACTGTATAGGGATGGTTGAGTACTGTATATGGAGGGTAGAGTACTCTATGGGGAGGGCTGAGTACTGTATGGAGAGTGTTGAGTACTGCATGGGGAGGGTTGAGTACTGTATGGACTAGGTTAAGTACTGTATGGGGAGGGTTCAGTATTGTATGGACTAGGTTAAGTACTGTATGGACTAGGTTGAGTACTGTATGGAGAGGGTTAAGTACTGTATGGACTAGGTTGAGTACTGTATGGGGAGGGTTGAGTACTGTATGGACTAGGTTGAGTACTGTATGGACTAGGTTGAGTACTGTATGGGGAGGGTTGAGTACTGTATGGGGATGGTTGAGTACTTTATCAACTAGCTGTGTACTGTATCGGAAGGGTTCAGTAGTGTATGGACTAGATTGAGTACTGTATGGGGAGGGTTGACTACTGTATGGGGAGGGTTGAGAACTTTATGGACTAGCTGTGTACTGTATCGGAAGGGTTCAGTAGTGTATGGACTAGGTTGAGTACTGTATGGGGAGGGTTGAGTACTATATGGGGAGGGTTGAGTACTGTATGGACTAGGTAGAGTACTGTATAGGGAGGCTTGTGTACTATATTGGGAGGGTTGAGTACTGTATGGACTAGGTTGTGTACTGTATGGGAAGGGTTGAGTACTGTATGGACTAGGTTGAGTACTGTATGGACTAGGTTGAGTACTGTATGGAGAGGGTTAAGTACTGTATGGACTAGGTTGAGTACTGTATGGGGAGGGTTGAGTACTGTATGGACTAGGTTGAGTACTGTATGGACTAGGTTGAGTACTGTATGGGGAGGGTTGAGTACTGTATGGGGATGGTTGAGTACTTTATCAACTAGCTGTGTACTGTATCGGAAGGGTTCAGTAGTGTATGGACTAGATTGAGTACTGTATGGGGAGGTTTGAGTACTGTATGGACTACGTTGAGTACTGTATGGACTCTGTTGAGTACTATATGGACTAGGTTGAGTACTGTATGGGAAGGTTTGAGTACTGTACGGACTAGGTTTAGTACTGTATGGGGAGGGTTGAGTACTGTATGGGGTGGGTTGATTAATGTTTGGACTAAGTTGAGTACTGTATAGGAAGGGTTAAGTACTGTATGGGGAGGGTTTAGTACTGTATGGACTAGGTTGAGTACTGTATGGGGAGGGTTGAGTACTGTATGGACTAGGTTGAATACTGGTATGGGGAGGTTTCGGTAGTGTATGGAATAGGTTGAGTACTGTATGGGGAGGTTTGAGTACTGTATGGACTAGGTTGAGTACTGTATGGACTTGGTTGAGTACTGTATAGACTAGGTTGAGTACAGTTTGGGAAGGTTTGAGTACTGTATGGACTAGGTTGAGTACTGTATGGACTAGGTTGGGTACTGTATGGGAAGGGTTGAGTACTGTACGGACTAGGTTGAGTACTGTATGGGGAGGGTTGAGTACTGTATGGGGTGGGTTGAGTCCTTTTTGGACTAGGTTCAGTAGTGTATAGGGAGGGTTAAGTACTGTATGGGGAGGGTTTAGTACTGTATGGACTAGGTTGAGTACTGTATGGACTAGGTTGAGTACTGTATAGAGAGGGTTCAGTAGTGTAGGGACTAGGTTGAGTACTGTATGGGAAGGGTTGAGTACTGTATGGACTAGGTTGAGTACTGTATAGGAAAGGTTGAGTACTGTATGGACTAGGTTGAGTACTGTATGGACTAGGTTGAGTACTGTATGGGGAGGGTTGAGTACTGTTTGGACTAGGTTAAATACTGTATAAGGAGGGTTGAGTATTGTATGGATTAGGTTGAGTTCTGTATTCGGAGGGTTCAGTAGTGTATGGATTAGGTTGAGTACTATATGGGAAGGGTTCAGTAGTGTATGGACTAGGTTGTGTACTTTATGGGAAGGGTTGAGTACTGTATGGACTAGGTTGAGTACTGTATGGGCTAAGTTGAGTACTGTATGGAGAGGGTTGAGTACTGTATGGACTAGGTTGATTACTGTATGGGGAGGGTTGAGAACTTTATGGACTAGCTGTGTACTGTATCGGAAGGGTTCAGTAGTGTATGGACTAGGTTAAGTACTGTATGGGGAGGGTTGAGTACTATATGGGGAGGGTTGAGTACTGTATGGACTAGGTTGAGTACTGTATAGGGAGGGTTGAGTACTATATTTGGAGGGTTGAGTACTGGATGGACTAGCTGATTACTGTATAGGGAGGGTTCAGTAGTGTAAGGACTAGGTTGAGTACTGTATTTGGAGGGTTGAGTACTATATCAACTAGGTTGAGTACTGTATGGACTAGGTTGAGTACTGTATAGGCCGGTTTGAGTACTGTATGTACTTCGTTAAGTACTGTATGGACTAGGTTGAATACTGGTATGGGGAGGGTTCGGTAGTGTATGGACTAGGTTGAGTACTGTACGGGGAGGTTTGAGTACTGTATGGACTAGGTTGAGTACTGTATGGGAAGGGTTGAATACTGTATGGACTAGGTTGAGTACTGTATGGGGAGGGTTGAGTACTGTATAGGGAGGGTTAAATACTGTATGGGGAGGGTTTAGTACTGTATGGACTAGGTTGGGTACTGTATGGACTAGGTAGAGTTCTGTATGGGGAGGGTTGAGTATAGGGAGGGTTCAGTAGTGTATGGACTAGGTAGAGTACTGTATTGGGAGGGTTGAGTACTATATCGACTAGGTTGAGTACTGTATGGACTAGGTTGAGTACTGTATAGGGCGGTTTGAGTACTGTATGTACTACGTTGAGTATTGTATGGACTAGGTTCAGAACTGTATGGGGAGGGTTGAGTACTGCATGGACTAGGTTGAATACTGGTATGGGGAGCTTTCGGTAGTGTATGGACTAGGTTGAGTACTGTATAGGGAGGTTTGAGTACTGTATGGACTAGGTTGAGTACCGTATGGACTAGGTTGATTACTGTATGGGAAGGGTTGAGTACTGTACGGACTAGGTTGAGTACTGTATGGGGAGGGTTGAGTACTGTATGGGGTGGGTTGAGTACTGTTTGGACTAGGTTCAGTAGTGTATAGGGAGGGTTAAGTACTGTATGGGGAGGGTTTAGTACTGTATGGACTAGGTTGAGTACTGTATGGACTAGGTAGAGTACTGTATGGGGAGGGTTGAGTACTGTATGGACTAGGTTGAGCACTGTATAGGGAGGGTTGAGTACTGTATATGGAGAGTTGAGTACTGTATGGGGAGGGTTGAGTACTGTATGGAGAGGGTTTAGTACTGTATGAGGAGGGTTGAGTACTGTATGGACTAGGTTGAGTAATGTATGGGGAGGGTTGAGTACTGTATGGACTAGGTTGAGTACTGTATGGGGAGGGTTGAGTACTGTATAGGGAGGGTAGAGTACTGTATGGACTAGGTTGGGTACTGTATGGACTAGGTTGAGTACTGTATAGGGAGGGTTGAGTACTGTATATGGACTAGGTTGTGTACTGTATGGACTAGGTTGAGTACTGTATAGGGAGGGTTGAGTACTGTATAGGGAGGGTTGAGTACTTTATCGACTACTACTGTATGGACTAGGTTGGGTAATACATGGGGAAAGACCGAAAACAATTTGTGTCTTGCTCCATCGTATGCTGTATGATGGAGCTACCCTATAATTCCACCACATATCTATATCCATCTATGATGTAGCTGTTCGAAGGCACCATATGGCGGCACAGAGTGCAGCAATGCGACTTCCATATAGACTCGCCAAAGTCCAGACTCCAGAGCAGCCGCCATGAAGTGCTTTCCTGAGGGGTGGGAATAGTTTTTCAGTTATTTGTTTTCATCTTCTGTGGATTAAAATCAAATTCCTCCCACTTTACTGCAGGTTGTGTATTCAATAGGCCGGGTCCTGTCTGGCGGTCACTCAGTGTCTTTGCAGACCCCAGTTCCACTATTCCAGTGCTCTCAGCTGAATCCCATCAATAATCCCCCATCTCCGGACCCCCATATTTATGTTCTAGTTGTGGAGGGAGGGTCTCCTGTGATGTATCTTCTTCATCTTGGACTGCTTGTATTATTGCAGCATGGGGACGTTGACTCCGGCCGGATCCTTTCCCTCCCTCTGGTGGAGCTGGTGGAGCAGTTGAAGAAAGGATCGCTGAGCCCCGAGACTGTGCTCCATGTGTATATGGAAAAGGTGAGGACGATGCGTGGCCGCCCCCCATTCTCAGTGAAAGGTCTCGTCTTCTATAGATAAAGCTTCATCATTGTCTAGTGGGAAGTTTTTCCTTTTTTCTGATAGATTTTGCACACTGTTACATTGTAACACACCCTCAGCTGTGTGAGAAGGAAACAAGACTGATTTTCAGCTGGACAACAACTTTAAAGTGAATCTCCACCTTTTATTATCAGATTGTTTTAGGTTTTCTGCTTCAGGCTGGGTTCACACGACCTATTTTCAGGCGTAAACGAGGCGTATTATGCCTCGATTTATGCCTGAAAATACGGCTCCAATACGTCGGCAAACATCTGCCCATTCATTTGAATGGGTTTGCCGACGTACTGTGCCGACGACCTGTCATTTACGCGTCGTCGTTTGACAGCTGTCAAAAGACGACACGTAAAATTACAGCCTCGTCAAAAGAAGTGCAGGACACTTATATACATTATGTGCAGGACACTTCTTGGGACGTTTTTGGAGCCGTTTTCTCATAGACTCTATTGAAAACAGCTCCAAACGGCGTGAAAACGGCGCGAAAAATGCAGCGAAAAACGTGAGTTGCTCAAAAAACTTCTGAAAATCAGGTGCTGTTTTCCCTTGAAAACAGCTCCGTATTTTCAGACGTTTTTGGCTCAGTGTGTGAACATACCCTCAGAATCCAAATGCCTGCAGAGACCTATCTAGGCCTTGTTCACACTGCGTTTTACGTGCCAAGTATGAGTTAAGAAAGGTCTGTCAAAAGATTTGCATTGACGTCAATGGGTCATGTCAATTCTTTCCCCGATTTACACGTCAGGTATTCCATTAAATTCAATAGGAAGCAAAGACACAAAAAAGAAAGTGTACAAAAAAAAACCCCATCAAAATACATGTAATAATTAAAAAATGTGGTTTTGACTCATATTATGCGTCTTTTTTATTTTTAACTTCTAAATTACGCAATTTGAACATAGCCTTGCATGATAACATTCTGCTGCCTGCTATCACCACTAGGGGGAGCTCACTACATACAGATATATACAGCTCCCATAGAGTTACATGATAACATTCTGCTGCCTGCAGCCACCACTAGAGGGAGCTCACTACATACAGACATATACAGCTCACATAGAGTTACATGATAACATTCTGCTGCCTGCCATCACCACTAGAGGGAGCTCACTATATACAGATATATACATCTCCCATAGAGTTACATGATAACATTTTGCTGCCTGCAGTCACCACTATGGGGAGCTAACTACATACAGATATATAAAGCTCCTATAGAGTTACACGTTAACATTCTACAGCCTGCAGTCACCACTAGGGAGAGCTCACTACATACAGATATATACAGCTCCCATAGAGTTACATGATACTATTTGCCTGCCTGCATACACCACTAGGGGGAGCTCATTACATACAGATATATACAGCTCCCATAGAGTTACATGATAACATTCTGCTGCCTGCATACACCACTAGTGGGAGCTCACTACATACAGATATATACAGCTCCCATAGAGTTACATGATAACATTCTGCTGCCCAATAGGGGGAGCTCACTACATACAGATATATACAGCTCCCATAGAGTTACATGATAACATTCTGCTGTCTGCAGTCAACACTGAAGGGAGCTCACTAAATACAGATATATACAGCTCCCATAGAGTTACATGATAACATTCTGCTGCCTGCATACACCACTAGTGGGAGCTCACTACATACAGATATATACAGCCCCCATAGAGTTACATGATAACATTCTGCTGCCTGCCATCACCACTAGAGGGAGCTCACTACATACAGACATATACATCTCCCGTAGAGTTACATGATAACATTCTACTGCCTGCATACACCACTAGTGGGAGCTCATTACATACAGATATATACAGCTCCCAGAGAGTTACATGATAACTTTCTGCTGCCTGCAGCCACCACTGGGGGAGCTCTTTACATACAGATATATACAGCTCCCATAGAGTTACATGATAACATTTTGCTGCCTGCAGTCACCACTATGGAGCGCTCACTACATACAGATATATAAAGCTCCTATAGAGTTACATGATGATATTCTGCTGCCTGCAGTCACCACTAGGGAGAGCTCACTACATACAGATCTATACAGCTCCCATAGAGTTACATGATACTATTTGCCTGCCTGCATACACCACTAGGGAGAGCTCATTACATACAGATACATACAGCTCCCATAGAGTTACATGATAACATTCTGCTGTCTGCAGTCACCACTTGGGGAGCTCACTACATACAGATATATACAGCACCCTTAGAGTTACATGATAACATTCTGCTGCCCAATAGGACGAGATCACTACATACAGATATATACAGCTCCCATAGAGTTACATGATAACATTCTGCTGTCTGCAGTCAACACTGAAGGGAGCTCACTAAATACAGATATATACAGCTCCCATAGAGTTACATGATAATATTCTGGTGCCTGCAGTCACCACTAGAGGGTTCTCACTACATACAGATATATACAGCTCCCATAGAGTTACACGATAACGTTCTGTTGTCTGCAGTCACTAGGGGGAGCTCACTTTATATAGATATATACAGCTCCCATAGAGTTACATGATAACATTCTGCTACCTACAGTCACCACTAGGGGGAGCTCACTACATACAGATATATACAGCTCCCATACTGTTACATGATGATATTCTGCTGCCTGCAGTCACCACTAGGAGGAGCTCACTACATACAGATATATACAGCTCCCATAGAGTTGCATGATAACATTCTACAGCCTGCAGTCACCACTAGGGAGAGCTCACAATATACAGATATATACAGCACCCATAAAGTTACATGATAACTTTCTGCTACCTGCAGCCACCACTAGGGGAGCTGTCTACATACAGATATATACAGCTCCCATAGAGTTACATGATAACATTCTGAAGCCTGCAGTCACCACTATGGGGAGCTAACTACATACAGATATATAAAGCTCCTATAGAGGTACATGATGATATTCTGCCGCCTGCAGTCACCACTAGGGGGAGCTCACTACATACAGATATATACAGCTCCCATAGAGTTGCATGACAACATTCTACAGCCTGCAGTCACCACTAGGGAGAGCTCACAATATACAGATTTATACAGCACCCATAAAGTTACAAGATAACTTTCTGCTGCCTGCAGCCACCACTAGGGGAGCTGTCTACATACAGATATATAGAGCTCCCATAGAGTTACATGATAACATTCTGAAGCCTGCAGTCACCACTATAGGGAGCTAACTACATACAGATATATAAAGCTCCTATAGAGTTACATGATGATATTCTGCTGCCTGCAGTCACCACTAGGAGGCGCTCACTACATACAGATATATACAGCTCCCATAGAGTTACATGATAACATTCTACAGCCTGCAGTCACCACTAGGGAGAGCTCACAAAATACAGATATATACAGCTCCCATAGAGTTACATGATAACTTTCCGCGGCCTGCAGCCACCACTAGGGGAGCTTACTACATACAGATATATACAGCTCCCATAGAGTTGCATGATAACATTCTACTGCCTGCAGCCACCAGTAGGGAGAGCTCACAAAATACAGATATATACATCACCCATAAAGTTATATGATAACATTCTGCTGCCTGCAGCCACCACTAGGGGAACTCACTACATACATATATATATACAGCTCCCATAGAGTTACATGATAACATTCTGCTGCCTGCCGTCACCACTAGGGGAAGCTCATTACATACAGATATATACAACTCCCAAAGAGTAACATGATAACTTTCTGCTGCCTGCCATCACCAGTAGAGGGAGCTCACTACATACAGATATATACAGCTCCCATAGAGTTACATGATAACTTTCTGCTGCCTGCAGCCACCACTAGGCAGAGCTTATTGCAGACTGTACTCTATTTTGGTTTACTATTTGTCTATGCATGCAATAAGCTCCTGAGCTCCCCTAGTGGAGGTTAAAGGCAGCAGATGTATATAGAGTAGATAAAAGGAAAGCACAAAAGGCAGTGATGGAGAATCTCGTAGGCAGTCCGTATCCATGTGTAGATAGGGAGAAGATCACACCGGCTGTCAATATCAGAATTTAGGGAGGAGAGGGAATCACACTGGCTGACAGTATAAGGGTATGTTCACACAGAGTGTTTTCAGCCATTTTTGGGCCGTAAACATCCCGGAAAACGGGTGAAAAATCGGAAGCAGAACGCCTCCAAACATCTGCCCATTGATTTCAATGGGAAAACGGTGTTCTGTTCCGACTTGCCGATTTTTACGCGGCCGTTTTTCAAAACGGCTGTGTAAAGAAACGGCCGCGAAAAAGAAGTGTATGTAACTTCTTGAGCCATTTTTGGAGCCATTTTTTTATTGACTCTAAAGAAAAACAGCTCCAAAAACGGTCGTTAAAAACGCCACGAAATACACAATTTTTATTTAAAAAACTTCTGAAAATCAGGACTTGTTTACCCTTGAACCAGCTGCGTATTTTCAGACGTTTCTGAGTTTGTGTGCGCACATACCCTAAGAGTGTAGAGAAGGAGCGGGAATCACACAAGCTGTCAGTGTAGCGAGAAAGCAGTACAGGGATGAATCTGTGCTGATCCATGAGAGCTAGTGAAGGCAGCAGCATCCTGAATATACTGACCTTACATCCAGCATGCATTATTGGGAGGACACAGCCACAGGATAAAAGTCTGAAACTAGGTGCAGGTTGCAAACGGCATATTCGGGGGTCTGGAAAAGAATAGAAAAGATTGTAGCCTAAAGTTCAATGCAATGCCTTTTCATTTCAGGTAACCGCTAACATATATACAAACATTTTTTTCTATACGAAGTGTCCATGACCTTTCCTGACTCCTCCTGACTCCTTCTTTATCTCATTAAGGCTTTAGAGGTGACAAAGGAAGTGAACTGCTTGATCGACTTTGTGGCTGAGTGTGAGGCGCAGGTGCAGGAGGTGAAGAAGCAGCAGGAGAAAGGTCTTCTCTATGGGGTGCCCATCTCCCTGAAGGAAAATGCTGGATATAAGGTTCATACTCCACTCTACATTACATATACTGGCCATTCCAGCACCCCCTCCCCCATCCTCTGGGGCTCCGAGACACATTACACAGAAAAACGGTACTGATACATACAGACCTGCGCCGTCTATGGGGTCATAGTAGATTCCACCAGACAGAAGGTTTACTTAGACCCCACAATAATCTTACAGTGAGGTCCGGAATTATTTGGGCAGTGACACGATCTTCATGGTTCGGGTTTTGCTGCCTCCACGTTGAATTGACATGAAACATCTGAGATACAATTGAAGTTTAGACTTTCAGGTTTAATTCTTGGGGTTGGACAAAAATCTCCTGTGAAACGTTTAGGAATTGCCGCCATTTTTCTACACCGCCGCCTCAATCCAGGGGCTCAAAAGTAATTGGAGAAATGAACATTCCCAGAAATAAAATGTTTTTTTAATACTTTGTGTAGAATCCTGTGCAGCAATGACGGCCGGAAGTCTGGACCCCTGGACATCACCACACGCTGGTTTCCTCCTTTGCTCGGCCGTTACTGCAGCGTCTTCACTTGTCGCTTGTTTGGGGGTCTTTCTGCCTTACGTTTTGTCTTCAGCGGGTGAAATGCTGGATCAGCGTGAAATGCTGGATCGGGGGGAAATGCTGTATCGGGGGGTGTAATGCTGGATCGGGGTGAGATCTGGTGACTCGGCCATTGCAGAAAATGCCACTTCTTTCCTTATAAACTCCTGGGCGGCTTTCGCAGGATGTTCTGGGTCATTGTCATCTGTCCTGTGAAGCGACGTCCAATCACCTGCTGCGTGTGGTGGAATCTGAGCAGAAAGTAATTCCCTGAACACTTCAGAATTCATCCGACTGCTTCTCTTTCCAGTCACATCATCAATAAACACTAGTGATCCTGTGCCAGGCAGCCATGCTTGCCCATGCCATCACACTGCCCCCACCGTGCCATCACCCCGCCCCGACCATGCCATCACACCAACCCCACCATGCCATCACACTGCCCCCACCACGCCATCATACCGCCCCCTCCACGCCATCACACCGCCCCCTCCACGCCATCACACCACCCTCACCACGCCATCACACTGCCCCCACCATGCCATCACACTGCCTCCACCATGTCATCACACCGCCCCACCATGCCATCACACTGCCTCCACCATGCCATCACACTGCCTCCACCATGTCATCACACCACACCACCATGTCATCACACTGCCCCCACCATGCCATCACACTGCCTCCACCATGTCATCACACTGCCTCCACCATGCCATCACACTGCCTCCACCATGCCATCACACTGCCCCCACCATGTCATCACACTGCCCCCACCATGCCAACACACTGCCTCCACCATGCCATCACACTGCCTCTACCATGCCATCACACTGCCTCTACCATGCCATCACACTGCCTCCACCATGCCATCACACTGCCTCTACCATGCCATCACACTGCCTCTACCATGCCATCACACTGCTTCCACCATGCCATCACACTGCCTCCACCATGCCATCACCCTGCCCCCACCGTGCCATTACACTGCTCCCACCATGTGTTACAGAGGATGTGGTGGCTTCGGGTCATGAACCGTTCCCAGCTTTCTCCGTACTTTCTTCTCCCATCATTCTGGTCCAGGTTGATCTTAGTTTCGCTTCTTTACATGTTGTTTGGTAAAGTCTAATTTGGTCTTTCTATTTTTGCGGCTGATTATTGGTTGGCACCTTGTGGTGAACCCTCTGTATTTGCTCTCATGTAGTCTTCTCTTTATGGGAGACTTAGATACTGATCCTCCTACTTCCAGGAGAGTCTTCACTTGGGTAGATGTTGTGATGGGTTTTTCTTCACCATGGACAGGATCCTGCGATCATCCACCACTGCTGTCTTCCGTGGACGTCCAGGCCTTTTGGAGTTCACGTGATCACCAGTGCCCTCTTATTGTTACCAGAATGTACCAGACTGTTGATTTGGCCGCTCCTGACATTTGTGTTTCTCTCTGATGGATTTTCTGCCTAACGATGGTCGGTGTCACTTGCATTGAGAGCTCTTCTGACCTCATGTTGTGGGTTAACAGCAACAGCTTCCAAATGCAAATGTTGCACCTGGAATCAACTCCAGACCTTTTACTGCTTAACAGATGATGGATTAACAAGGGAATAGCCCATTAAATAGCTTGCGAGATAATTGTCCAATCACCTTTGGTCTCTTGAAAAAGAGGCAGCTCCATATTAAAGAGCTGTAAGTCCTAAACCCCTTCCTCAAATTAGGATGTGAATACCCTCAAATTAAAGCTGGGAGTCTGCACTTCATTATATAACTGGATATTCAATATGTTTTGGTAAAAAGCTAAAATGCTAAAACTTGTGTCACTGTCCAAATAATTCCGGACCTATCTGTATATCCAGGGATAGGGGGCGCTAAGGAGTAAAATAAAGAGCAATACAGCAAATGTTTCAGACATCGGGTTTATTTATCAATGTATTTACGTAATTTCTTGTTGTGAAACGCAACTTTTTAAATGTTGCATTGGATGTGGCACTAAACTTATGGATTTGTGCGAGTTTTCGACTCCGTTGTCAATTTTGAAAATAGACGAGTAAAGTTTCTGTTGTCACCCAAGTGAAGTCGTTTATTGAGTGGAGTGAGGAGAAATGGCGCAAATCTAATTCTGCTCATAGAAGGTGTAGAAAGATCTTTTTCCAGTGAGTACAAAATGCGCCAATTAGAGGTGTGTGCCCTTAAAATAAATTTGGCGTATATCTCGCCAACACCGTTCTGACCTGTGTAATATACGCCATTATGAATAGATGTCAGCCATGACTCCAGCCTAGCAGCAGCCATACACGTCACTATGATAAAACTTATGTCATACATTGTCATAGTCCCGGTGCCCGCTTAGTCGGGCAGATTCATTAATACTTAGATCAGGCAGCGTCCAGTTGGTCCCAGTGGCGGTTGCCGCATCTTTCTAGACATTTTTCCTTCTTCCACCTATTAATCGGCTGCGTTTACACCAGTTTTTTTGTGCCCAAATTCTGGTGCATTTTTGGTGCACTGTCATATTTTTTGCCTTCCATTTTCTGCTGAGGGACCCGGAGAGGTAAGGGGAGTATGTATTTAATTTTCAGTCTTAGATTTCTGCTCCGCGGAGTGAGATGTGACAGATTATGAAGACGAGCACGCCTCTTATTAAATCTGTCCCATCTTCTCACTGGCCATGCACCATCTGTTTCCTTCCCCAATTGGACAAAAAATAAAAATAAATACATTCTCCCCTCACCTCTCCGGGTCCCTCAGCATGCCGCAGCTCATACAAGGTCCTGATGCTGGGCAGCGTCGGGCTGTGTCACATACGTCGTCTTCATACTGCCCGGTGTCAGGACCTTGTCTAAGTCGCGGCATGCTGAGGGGGCCCAGACGGGAGGGCTGAAGGGAGTATGTATTTATCTTTTAAACTATCAGATGGGGAGGGGGTAGTCCGTAAATTGCGACTTTTGTTCCCTTTTGTGACATTTCTACATCAGAAAACTGGCGTACAAAGGTTGATAAATGTAATTCAGTTTCCAGTCAGTGAGTACAGGGTCCAGTCAGTGACTACAGGGTCCAGTCAGTGACTACAGGGTCCAGTCGGTGCCTACAGGGTCCAGTCAGTGACTACAGAGTCCAGTCGGTGACTACAGGGTCCAGTCGGTGACTACAGGGTCCAGTCGGTGACTACAGGGTCCAGTCGGTGCCTACAGGGTCCAGTCGGTGACTACAGGGTCCAGTCGGTGCCTACAGGGTCCAGTCGGTGACTACAGGGTCCAGTCGGTGACTACAGGGTCCAGTCGGTGCCTACAGGGTCCAGTCGGTGCCTACAGGGTCCAGTCGGTGTCTACAGGGTCCAGTCGGTGCCATCCCTTAGATCCATAATGCATACTACATAGCCTGGAGTGCCATGCTCTGCCCAGACAGTGCCTATATAGTTTTCCGTCTGGTTTCTCGGAGATTCTCCTCCTGGTGCCCTCACGTTACAGACCAGAAGGCATCATATTGATGAAGTTTCGGCGCCCGGTAATCACATATTGTAGAATAATGGATGATTCCTGGATCAGAACACGATTGTGACCGTTGTTCTCCCAGCCTAGAGGTTAACATTATCGCCAAATAATAGAACTAGTGGGATCTTCGGGACATTATTGCAGCAGGTTTGGAGTCCTGACGTTGCTCCTTCTTGGTAGGATGGAGGAGAGGACTGCTGGTCACGTCCTCAGGTCTGGGTGTGTCCTCCTGGATTTGTGACACTTGTGGGTCCTTTATCCTATGTGTGATCTACTCCCCTATAAATAGGATTTTGTCTTGGCACAGGGGCACAACTCGCACTGCGGTCTCGTCCACTTTCTAGGGGTGGAAGAAGCGGAGGACAGCGTTCTTGTCCAGGTGCTGAAGAAGCAGGGTGCTATCCCCTTCGTGAGGACCAACATCCCACAATCCACGATTAAGTAAGAGCATGAAGTCTGTTCTGCAGCCTCACTCCTGACCCTCCAGATATCGCAGGGTAACTGTGTACAATACTGTACCTCACCCTGTGCTGCTGATCCTGAGATACATCATGTGGTATACTCCACTCACCGCCAGAGCTGCAGACACAATGCTGCTGTTACATCATGTCGAATACTCCTTTCACCGACAGAGCAGCAGACACAATTCTGTTGTTATATCATATCTTATACTCCACTCACCGCCAGTGCTGCAGTCATAATTCTGCTGGTTTCCTGTTAGCTCTCAGGTTTCAGAATATTGGCTTTGATAAACCTACAGTTTGATGCTCGGGATGAGCATGGTAATCACTGTCTGTCTCCTTTTACAGCTTTGACTGCAGTAATTCCATTTTCGGACAGACCCTGAACCCCCACAATCATAAGAAGACCTGCGGAGGCTCCAGCGGCGGGGAAGGGGCTCTGATCGCAGGGGGTGGAGCGATCCTTGGTGTGGGCACTGATGTCCTGGGAAGTATCCGGATGCCATCCAGTTTCTGTGGGATCTGCGGACTGAAGCCATCTGGGTACAGAATGAGGTAAGTAGTGGAGATGACTAGGAAGTAGTAACTGAGGAATGATATAACCGCCTACCCCCAACCCATAGCGATTCCTCTACATGTTGTGTGAAAGAAGACGCAGCAGTAGCTCCATCATCACTTATGTCACTATACTTCTACTTCTTCTTCCTCCTCTTCTTATTCTTCCTCTTCTTCTCCCTCGTCCACTTCTTCTTCCCCTTCTTCTTCTTCCTTATTCTTCCTCCTCTTCTTTCTCTACTAGTGGTTCCTCTACATGTTGTGTGAAAGAAGAGGCAGCAGTAGCAGCTCCATTATCACTTACGTCACTATACTTCTACTTCCTCCTCTTCTTCCCCTTCTTCTTCCTCCTCCTCCTCTTCTTGTTCTTCTTCCTCCTTCTTCCTCATCCTTCCTTCTCTTCCTCTTCTTCCCCTCTTCTTCCTCCTCTTCTTCTTTCTACTCCTCCTCTTCTTCCTCCTCTTCTTCATCTTTTTCTTCTTCCCCTTCTTCTTCTTCCTCCTCTTCTTCCTCCTCCTGCTCCTTCTTCTTCCTCCTCTTCTTCCTTTTTCTTCCTCCTCTTCTTTTTCCTCCTTCCTCTTCTTCCTCCTCCACTTCTTCCTCCTTCTCTTCCTCCTCTTCTTCTTACTCCTTCTTCCTCTTGTTCCACTTCCTCCTTCTTCCCCTCTTCCTCATTCTTCCTCTTCTTCTTCTTCTTTCTCTTCTTCCTTCTCCTCTTCTTCTCTTTTCTCTTCTTCCTTCTCCTCCTCTTCTTCCTTTTTCTTCTTCCTCCTCTTCCTTCCACAAACAGAAGGATGGCACTCCTCTAAGGTAATATCGTCAGTAATACATAAAAGAAACCAAGGCCAGGCTTGTGGTAATACAGCTCATCTGATTTGGTTGTGCTTAAAGGTGTTTTCCCATAATCCATATTTATTACCTGTCCATAGGACAGGTGATAAATATCTGATCGGTCACTGATCACGGGAATGGGCTTACCTTGCCATTCCTTGGAGCTCCATAGGAATGGACTCGTAGTACGCTGTTAAATATCAGGCTCGCCAATAT
This sequence comes from Rhinoderma darwinii, assembly GCF_050947455.1. NCBI lineage: Eukaryota > Metazoa > Chordata > Amphibia > Anura > Rhinodermatidae > Rhinoderma > Rhinoderma darwinii. Next base: position 1,028,946 of record NC_134693.1, on the reverse strand, counting down.
ATTTCCGCAATCCTTCATTTGTGATAAGAAATGTGCGAGAGGAAAAATATGCAGAATCTTCAATAAAAGCAAAAGTCTTTAATGCACACAAAAAATAGAAGACGCAGCAAATTGACAAAAAATGGTTAAGACAGTGGATTCCAGAAAAGCATGCTCTTCATGGGCGAGGGTCCGAGGTGTTGTAGAGTCATCATGAGAGAGAGGGACCATCTGTTAGCACCCCCCAATGTTTTGTCCCCCCACAATAGATTTTTGTGCTGCTTATATATTACAAAGGTCCTTAGACATACATTGGATCCCAATTTTAACTTCCAATGTACTAATATGGTAAGAAGAACATGAGAAGATATCTCGGTCTTACACCACGTAATCCTGTATTACCATATACACTACCGCCCGGACCTGAGGCATCAATGTCCTTCTCACATAGTATTAGCATTGTCAGGAATAAATGAAGATACAAGGTTGTCCTCGTACATGGCCGATCCATCATTTTACATACGTGTGCTCGGCCACCGCTCTATTCATTTCTATGGGGCTGCTGAAGATAGAAGTGTTAAAGAGTCTCTGTCACCACATTATAAGTGCCCCCCTATCTCTTACATAATGTGATCGGCGCTGTAATGTAGAGAACAGTGGTCCTAGCAATAAAGAGGCTGTCACCAGATTATAAGTGCCCTGTCTCCTACATAATGTGATCGGCGCTGTAATGTAGAGAACAGTGGTCCTAGTAATAAAGAGGCTGTCACCAGATTATAAGTGGCCTATCTCCTACATAATGTGATCAGTGCTGTAATGTAGATAACAGTGGTCCTAGTAATAAAGAGGCTGTCACCAGATTATAAGTGCCCTGTCTCCTACATAATGTGATCGGCGCTGTAATGTAGAGAACAGTGGTCCTAGTAATAAAGAGGCTGTCACCACATTATAAGTGTCCTTCCTCCTACATAATGTGATCAGTGCTGTAATGTAGAGAACAGTGGTCCTAGTAATAAAGAGGCTCTGTCACCACATTATAAGTGGCCTATATTGTACATGATGTGATCGGCGCTGTAATGTAGATAACAGTGGTCCTAGTAATAAAGAGGCTGTCACCAGATTATAAGTGCCCTGTCTCCTACATAATGTGATCGGCGCTGTAATGTAGAGAACAGTGGTCCTAGTAATAAAGAGGCTGTCACCACATTATAAGTGTCCTTCCTCCTACATAATGTGATCAGTGCTGTAATGTAGAGAACAGTGGTCCTAGTAATAAAGAGGCTCTGTCACCACATTATAAGTGGCCTATATTGTACATGATGTGATCGGCGCTGTAATGTAGATAACAGTGGTCCTAGTAATAAAGAGGCTCTGTCACCAGATTATAAGTGCCCTGTCTCCTACATAATGTGATCGGTGCTGTAATTGGAGTCATAGTAAAACATATAGTAAAACACGCCCAGTTGTCCATTGAGAAACTCATAAGCATAAAGCTAAAATAGGTCATAACTCTGTCAAAAATGATAATTTTTCTAAATAAAAAACACTTATCTACCTTACAGCGCCGATCACATCATGCACAAGATAGGCCACTTATAATCTGGTGACAGCCTCTTTATTACTAGGACCACTGTTATCTACATTACAGCGCAGGTCACATCATGTACAATATAGGCCACTTATAATGTGGTGACAGCCTCTTCAAGTCTGACTCAAGGAAGATTTTTTTGGCTGCTGTTTTAGGAAACGGACCATGTACAGATGTAGCCGTCTTTATCTTGACGTAACACATTAAATACATAGTGGCTAGATCCCTTATCTTGACTTTTCAATGGCTTTTGTGGTGTATATCACATTGCAGAAAGTTATCAGAGTCAAGATAAAGATGGCGACATCCGTATATTCACCACGCTGTCAATGTGGAGATAAAAGAAAATCACTTCACATCCTGAAGTCTAAGCTGCCGTAGAATAAACATTACATTTCACTCGAAAGGCTGAATCATCCTCAATTATTTATTGGCTAGACAAAAAACCACAAATAAAAGAGCGAAGTAACGTGATTCAACCTCGGACAGAGGTCTTCACCAGGCATCCCGTATTTCTGCTTCTTTGTCGTCTCCTCCTTCTACATCTTCCCCATTGTCCTCTCCTACTTTTTCTTCATCTCACCATCTTAACCCCTTATTTTCCTTCCTGTTTCTATAATTATTACGTCTTATTCCTTTTTTCGGCTTCTTTCTCCTTCTCTTTCTTTTTCCTTCTCCTTTTTTTCTTCTTTTTCCTTCTCCTTTTTTTCTTCTTTCTCCTTTTTTCTACTTCGCCTTCTCCTTTCTCCTTAGCCTCCTTCTTTTTCTTTCTCCTTTTTCTTCCTCCTTCTTCCTATTCTTTCTCCTTCTTTCTCTTTCTTTTTCTTCTCTTTTCTTCTCCTTTTTTCTTCTTTCTCCTTTTTCTTTTCTTCTCTGTCCTTCTTCTTTCTACTTCATCTTCTCCTTTCCCCTTAGCCTCCTTTTTCTTCTTTCTCCGTTTTCTTCTTCTTTCTCCTTCCTCCTTCTTCTTCCTCTTCTTTCTTCTTCCTCCTTCTTCCACTTCTTTCGTCTTCTTCCTCCTTCTTCCTCTACTTTCTTCTTCCTCCTCCTTCTTTTTTCTTCTTCTTTCTTCGTCTCCTTATTTTTCTTTCTTCTTCGCCTTCTTTCTCCTTCACCTCCTTATTTTCTTCTTTCTCCTTCGCCTCCTTTTTCTTCTTCTTTCTACTTCTCCTTCTTCCTCTTCTTTCTTCTTCTTCCTCTTCTTTCTTCTTCTTCCTCCTTCTTCGTCTTCTTTCTTCTTCCTCCTTCTTCTTCCTATTCTTTCTTCTTCTTCCTCCTTCTTCCTATTCTTTCTTCTTCTTCGTCCTCCTTCTTCCTCTTCTTTCTTCTTCTTCCTCTTCTTTCTTCTTCCTCCTTCTTCTTCCTATTCTTTCTTCTTCTTCCTCCTTCTTCCTATTCTTTCTTCTTCTTCGTCCTCCTTCTTCCTCTTCTTTCTTCTTCTTCCGCTTCTTCTTCCTTCTTCCTCTTTCTCCGTCTCCTTATTATTTTTCTTTCTTCTTCGCCTCCTTTTTCTTCTATCTGCTTCTTCTGATCTGACCTTCTTCTCTTTGTATTCTAGTGATCTTGGAGTCCTCTCTCCTGTCAGTGGGATGAAGTCAGGTTTGTAATTTTGCCGATGTCTCCCAGTGTCTTTCCCTGTATATTACATATGTATAATCTGTAGAATGACGGGTGTGTTGGGTGATTCAGCCACTTATCCATACGTCCCCCTGTAACACATCATATTATTTATCCGTTTCATCATGTGACCGCTATTCCCAGTATTTCCAATGTGACTGTGGTTTTGTGCTTTCAGCGGTGTCTATGCCGGGTCCGATGGCACGAGACGTGGACAGCTTGGCCTTGTTTATGAAAGCCATTCTGTGTGATGACCTGTTCAAGCTCGACCCCACTGTACCGCCTGTCCCATTCAATGATGAGGTACCAGGCTCCGCATACCTTCTCGGCTATGCTTCAGCAAGGGAGTATGTACTACTAGTCACGTGTGTGTGTGTGTGTGTGTGTGTGTGTGTGTGTGTGTGTGTGTGTGTGTGTGTGTGTGTGTGTGTGGATATATATATATATCCACACACACTATGTCCTGTTATTCCCAACTACCACTGGGGGCGCTGCTCAGTCACATGATTAACAGTCACTATGGGCGTCTCCTACTGAGCTCTGCTATACCGGGTGTACTGCCCTTCCTGTACGTCTCTCTGTAATATTTGCTGTTGTCGGCTCCTGACTTTGTCCTGTTGTCACAGATTTATAACAGCAGAAGGCGTCTGACCATTGGCTTCTATGACACAGATGGATATTTCCTCCCACACCCAAGCATGAGACGAGCCGTGCAGGAGACCAAGACCTTGCTGGAGGAAGCAGGACACAAGGTGCTGCTGATATCTATGGTGGTGACTGTGATGTGGGGACAAAATCCTAGATCAGGCAAATTCTTCTACAAGACCCTTCTCTGGAGGACATTACAATGACTGTCATATCGTCATCATCCTCATCAATGTTATCTCTGGATTTTAGGGTCACAATGTAAATCAGATTTGCTGTTGGTAGATATATAGGGGGAGGGGATCCTAGTGTCGCACTGTCCAGCGCCCCATAGACTTAAGAATGGTGTTGGATCAGGTGGAAGGTTTGGTGCCGCCTGCTGATCTGCAGCCTTAATGGTGAAGTCCATGGTCTGCGGGGGGTCGTAGTCAGGTCAGGGATCTGGTCACTTCTGCGGTGTCCGCTCTACATTCACCCTCTGTGGCTTCTCGTGAGATATCTCCAGAGTTTCTGGCATGTTGTTGGCCAACGTTCTAGCATCTAACAGCGCCGCACTTTATTTTTGGCGCTGAAACGTCTTCCTTTATCTCCAATTTTCACTTAATGGGTCATATTTGCTGTGGAATGCGGCAAAAAAAAAAGGATTAACGTGCGTTAAACTAACGATGACCCCTAAAATTATGAGCGGGTGGGGGAGGGGGCGCAGTCTTGTTCTAGGGCTGATCAAAAAAAAAAGTCTCAATACCAATAACTCACAATAATTGTGCCACATTGACTATAAACCAGCAGCATGTCGTGGGGTACAATAATGGTGGACATGGACGAGAGCCGTGAGAGGAAAACTCTACTCCACCTGCTCAGATGAGCTGCGGGTCCTATGCCGTGTGCAACGTTGTGATGGATTTCACCAAACGCCATAAACTCCTCTGTAAAGTGTCACCATACCGCCCAACATTCAAGTATCACAAAGAGGGGCAACCGGCATCGTTTTTCACTAAGACACGCCGCTAAACCTGGGCGATCCCTCTCCATATACACCCTGTTCAGCCCACACAGTATAATGCCCCCATAGAACCCACCACACAGTATAATGCCCCCCACACAGTATAATGCCCCCACACAGTATAATGCCCCCATAGAACCCCCCACACAGTATAATGCCCCCATAGAACCCCCCACACAGTATAATGCCCCCACACAGTATAATGCCCCCATAGAACCCACCACACAGTATAATGCCCCCCACACAGTATAATGCCCCCACACAGTATAATGCCCCCATAGAACCCCCCACACAGTATAATGCCCCCATAGAACCCCCCACACAGTATAATGCCCCCACACAGTATAATGCCCCCATAGAACCCCCCACACAGTATAATGCCCCCCACACAGTATAAAGCCCACACACAGTATAATGCCCCCATAGAACCCCCACACAGAATAATGCCCCCACACAGTATAATGCCCCCACACAGTATAATGCCCCCACACAGTATAATGCCCCCATAGAACCCCCCACAAAGTATAATGCCCCCCACACAGTATAATGCCCCCATAAAACCCCCCACACAGTATAATGCCCCCCACAGTATAATGCCCCCATAGAACCCCCTACACAGTATAATGTCCCCACACAGTATAATGCCCCCATAGAACCCTCCACAAAGTATAATGCCCCCCACACAGTATAATGCCCCCATAGAACCCCCCACACAGTATAATGCCCCCCACACAGTATAATACCCCCATAGAACCCCCTACACAGTATAATGCCCCCCACACAGTATAATGCCCACACACAGTATAATGCCCCCATAGAACCCACCACACAGTATAATGCCCCCTTAGAACCCCCTACACAGTATAATGCCCCCCACACAGTATAATGCCCACACACAGTATAATGCCCCCATAGAACCCACCACACAGTATAATGCCCCCATAGAACCCCCCACACATTATAATGCCCCCCACACAGTATAATGCCCCCACACAGTAGCAATGCCCCCATAGAACCCTCCACACAGTATAATGTCCCTATTGAACCCCCCACAGTGTATAATGCCCCGCACACAGTATAATGCCCCCCACACAGTATAATGCCCCCTTAGAACCCCGCACAGAGTATAATGCCCCCCACACAGTATAATGCCCCCCACACAGTATAATGCCCCCTTAGAACCCCCCACAGAGTATAATGCCCCCCACACAGTATAATGCCCCCCACACAGTATAATGCCCCCCACACAGTATAATGCCCCCATTGCTGCGTCCACACAGTATAATGTCCCCATAGCTGCCTCCACACAGTATAATGTCCCCATAGCTGCCCCCACACAGTATAATGTCCCATAGCTGCCTCCACACAGTATAATGCCCCCATAGCTGCCTCCACACAGTATAATGTCCCCATAGCTGCCCCCACACAGTATAATGTCCCCATAGCTGCCTCCTCACAGTATAATGCCCCCATAGCTGCCTCCACACAGTATAATGCAACATAGCTGCCCCCACACAGTATAATGCAACATAGCTGCCCCCACGCAGTATAATGTCCCCATAGCTGCCCCCACACAGTATAATGTCCCCATAGCTGCCTCCACACAGTATAATGTCCCCATAGCTGCCTCCACACAGTATAATGCTCCCATAGCTGCCTCCACACAGTATAATGTCCCCATAGCTGCCTCCACACAGTATAATGTCCCCATAGCTGCCCCCACACAGTATAATGTCCCCATAGCTGCCTCCACACAGTATAATGCCCCATAGCTGCCCACACAGTATAATGTCCCCATAGCTGCCTCCACACAGTATAATGCCCCATAGCTGCCTCTACACAGTATAATGTCCCCATAGCTGCCCCCACACAGTATAATACCCCATAGCTGACTCCACACAGTATAATGCCCCCATAACTGCCTCCACACAGTATAATGCCCCCATAGCTGCCTCCACACAGTATAATGTCCCAAAGCTGCCTCCACACAGTATAATGCCCCCATAACTGCCTCCACACAGTATAATGCCCCCATAGCTGCCTCCACACAGTATAATGCCCCATAGCTGCCCCCACGCAGTATAATGTCCCCATAGCTGCCTCCACACAGTATAATGCCCCGATAGCTGCCCCCACACAGTATAATGTCCCCATAGCTGCCTCCCACAGTATAATGTCCCCATAGCTGCCTCCACACAGTATAATGCTCCCATAGCTGCCTCCACACAGTATAATGTCCCCATAGCTGCCCCCACACAGTATAATGCCCCCATAGCTGCCCCCACACAGTATAATGCCCCCATAGCTGCCTCCACACAGTATAATGTCCCCATAGCTGCCCCCACACAGTATAATGTCCTCATAGCTGCCTCCACACAGTATAATGTCCCCATAGTGCCCCCCACACAGTATAATGCCCCCATAGCTGCCTCCACACAGTATAATGCCCCCATAGAACCCCCACACAGTATAATGCCCCGACACAGTATAATGCCCCCATAGAACCCCCCACACAGTATAATGCCCCCACACAGTATAATGCCCCCATAGAACCGCCCACACAGTATAATGCCCCCCACACAGTATAATGCCCCCACACAGTATAATGCCCCCACACAGTATAATGCCCCCATAGAACCCCCCACACAGAATAATGCCCACACACAGTATAATGCCCCCACACAGTATAATGCCCCCACACAGTATAATGCCCCCATAGAACCCCCCACAAAGTATAATGCCCCCCACACAGTATAATGCCCCCATAGAACCCCCCACACAGTATAATGCCCCCCACACAGTATAATGCCCCCATAGAACCCCCTACACAGTATAATGCCCCCCACACAGTATAATGCCCACACACAGTATAATGCCCCCATAGAACCCACCACACAGTATAATGCCCCCATAGAACCCCCTACACAGTATAATGCCCCCCACACAGTATAATGCCCACACACAGTATAATGCCCCCATAGAACCCACCACACAGTATAATGCCCCCATAGAACCCACCACACAGTATAATGCCCCCATAGAACCCCCCACACAGTATAATTCCCCCCACACAGTATAATGCCCCCACACAGTATAATGCCCCCATAGAACCCTCCACACAGTATAATGTCCCTATTGAACCCCCCACAGTGTATAATGCCCCGCACACAGTATAATGCCCCCTTAGAACCCCCACAGAGTATAATGCCCCCCACACAGTATAATTGCCCCACACAGTATAATGCCCCCCACACAGTATACTGCCCCCTTAGAACCCCCCAGAGTATAATGCCCCCCAGAGTATAATGCCCCCCACACAGTATAATGCCCCCACACAGTATAATGCCCCCATAAAACCCCCTACACAGTATAATGCCCCCACACAGTATAATGCCCCCATAAAACCCCTACAGAGTATAATGCCCCCCACACAGTATAATGCCTCCATAGAACCCCCCACACAGTATAATGCCCCCACACAGTATAATGCCCCCATAAAACCCCCTACAGAGTATAATGCCTCCATAGAACCCTCCACACAGTATAATGCCCCCATTGCTGCCTCCACACAGTATAATGCCCCATAGCTGCCCCCATAGCTGTCCCCATAACTGCCTCCACACAGTATAATGCCCCCCATAGCTGCTCCCACACAGTATAATGCCCCATAGCTGCCTCCCCACAGTATAATGTCCCATAGCTACCTCCACAGTATAATGCCCCCATAGCTGCCTCCACACAGTATAATGCCCCCATAGAACCCCCACACAGTATAATGCCCCGACACAGTATAATGCCTCCACACAGTATAATGTCCCCATAGCTGCCTCCACACAGTATAATGCCCCCATAGCTGCCTCCACACAGTATAGCTGCCTCCACACAGTATAATGTCCCCATAGCTGCCTCCACACAGTATAATGCCCCCATAGCTGCCTCCACACAGTATAATGTCCCCATAGCTGCCCCCACACAGTGTAATACCCCATAGCTGCCTCCACACAGTATAATGCCCCCATAACTGCCTCCACACAGTATAATGTCCCATAGCTGCCTCCACACAGTATAATGCCCCCATAACTGCCTCCACACAGTATAATGCCCCCATAGCTGCCTCCACACAGTATAATGCCCCATAGCTGCCTCCACACAGTATAATGTCCCCATAGCTGCCTCCACACAGTATAATGCTCCCATAGATGCCTCCACACAGTATAATGCCCCCATAGCTGCCCCCACACAGTATAATGTCTCCATAGCTGCCTCCACACAGTATAATGTCCCCATAGCTGCCTCCCCACAGTATAATGTCCCCATAGCTGCCCCCACACAGTATAATGTCCCCATAGCTGCTCCCACACAGTATAATGTCCCCATAACTGCCTCCCCACAGTATAATGTCTGATAGCTGCCTCCACACAGTATAATGTCCCCATAGCTGCCTCCACACAGTATAATGTCCCCATAGCTGCCTCCACACAGTATAATGTCCCCATAGCTGCCTCCACACAGTATAATGCCCCCATAGCTGCCTCCACACAGTATAATGTCCCCATAGCTGCACCCACACAGTATAATGTCCCCATAGCTGCCCCCACACAGTATAATGCCCCCATAACTGCCTCCACACAGTATAATGCCCCCCATAGCTGCTCCCACACAGTATAATGCCCCATAGCTGCCTCCCCACAGTATAATGTCCCATAGCTACCTCCACACAGTATAATGCCCCCATAACTGCCTCCACACAGTATAATGCCCCCATAGCTGCCTCCACACAGTATAATGTCCCCATAGCTGCCCCCACACAGTATAATACCCCATAGCTGCCTCCACACAGTATAATGCCCCCATAACTGCCTCCACACAGTATAATGCCCCCATAGCTGCCTCCACACAGTATAATGTCCCATAGCTGCCTCCACACAGTATAATGCCCCCATAACTGCCTCCACACAGTATAATGCCCCCATAGCTGCCTCCACACAGTATAATGCCCCATAGCTGCCTCCACACAGTATAATGTCCCCATAGCTGCCTCCACACAGTATAATGCTTCCATAGCTGCCTCCACACAGTATAATGCCCCCATAGCTGCCCCCACAGTATAATGTCTCCATAGCTGCCTCCACACAGTATAATGTCCCCATAGCTGCCTCCCCACAGTATAATGTCCCCATAGCTGCCCCCACACAGTATAATGTCCCCATAGCTGCTCCCACACAGTATAATGTCCCCATAACTGCCTCCCCACAGTATAACGTCCCATAGCTGCCTCCACACAGTATAATGCCCCCATAGCTGCCCACACACAGTATAATGTCCCCATAGCTGCCCCCACACAGTATAATGCCCCATAGCTGCCTCCACACAGTATAATGCAACATAGCTGCCCCCACGCAGTATAATGTCCCCATAGCTGCCTCCACACAGTATAATGTCCCCATAGCTGCCTCCACACAGTATAATGTCCCCATAGCTGCCCCCACACATTATAATGTCCCCATAGCTGCCTCCACACAGTATAATGCCCCATAGCTGCCCCCACACAGTATAATGTCCCCATAGCTGCCCCCACACAGTATAATGTCCCTATAGCTGCCTCCACACAGTATAATGTCCCCATAGCTGCCTCCACACAGTATAATGTCCCATAGCTGCCTCCACACAGTATAATGCCCCCATAACTGCCTCCACACAGTATAATGCCCCCATAGCTGCCTCCACACAGTATAATGCCCCATAGCTGCCCCCACGCAGTATAATGTCCCCATAGCTGCCTCCACGCAGTATAATGCCCCCATAGCTGCCCCCACACAGTATAATGTCCCCATAGCTGCCTCCACACAGTATAATGTCCCCATAGTGCCCCCCACACAGTATAATGCCCCCATAGCTGCCCCCACACAGTATAATGTCCCCATAGCTGCCACCACACAGTATAATGTCCCCATAGCTGCCTCCACACAGTATAATGTCCCCATAGCTGCCTCCACACAGTATAATGTCCCCATAGCTGCCTCCACACAGTATAATGCCCCCATAGCTGCCTCCACACAGTATAATGTCCCGATAGCTGCCTCTCCACTGTATAATGTCCCCATAGCTGCCTCCACACAGTATAATGCCCCCATAGCTGCCTCCACACAGTATAATGTCCCCATAGCTGCCCCCACACAGTATAATGTCCCCATAGCTGCCTCCACACAGTATAATGCCCCCATAGCTGCCCCCACAAAGTATAATGTCCCCATAGCTGCCCCACACAGTATAATGCCCCCATAGCTGCCTCCACACAGTATAATGTCCCCATAGCTGCCTCCACTCAGTATAATGTCCCCATAGCTGCACCCACACAGTATAATGTCCCCCATAGCTGCCCCCACACAGTATAATGTCCCCATAGCTGCCTCCACACAGTATAATGTCCCCATAGCTGCCTCCACGCAGTATAATGCCCCCATAGCTGCCTCCACACAGTATAATGTCCCCATAGCTGCCTCCACACAGTATAATGTCCCCATAGCTGCCTCCACACAGTATAATGCTCCCATAGCTGCCTCCACACAGTATAATGTCCCCATAGCTGCCTCCACACAGTATAATGTCCCCATAGCTGCCCCCACACAGTATAATGTCCCCATAGCTGCCTCCACACAGTATAATGCCCCATAGCTGCCCCCACACAGTATAATGTCCCCATAGCTGCCCCCACACAGTATAATGTCCCCATAGCTGCCTCCACACAGTATAATGTCCCCATAGCTGCCCCCACACAGTATAATGTCCCCATAGCTGCCTCCACACAGTATAATGCCCCATAGCTGCCCCCACACAGTATAATGTCCCCATAGCTGCCCCCACACAGTATAATGTCCCCATAGCTGCCTCCACACAGTATAATGCCCCCATAGCTGCCTCCACACAGTATAATGCCCCCATACCTGCCTCCACACAGTATAATGTCCCCATAGCTGCCCCACACAGTATAATACCCCATAGCTGCCCCCACACAGTATAATGCCCACATAACTGCCTCCATACAGTATAATGCCCCCATAGCTGCCTCCACACAGTATAATGCCCCATAGCTGCCCCACGCAGTATAATGTCCCCATAGCTGCCTCCACACAGTATAATGCCCCCATAGCTGCCCCCACACAGTATAATGTCCCCATAGCTGTCTCCACACAGTATAATGTCCCCATAGCTGCCCCCACACAGTATAATGCCCCCATAGCTGCCCCCACACAGTATAATGCCCCCATAGCTGCCCCCACACAGTATAATGTCCCCATAGCTGCTCCCACACAGTATAATGTCCCCATAACTGCCTCCCCACAGTATAATGTCCCATAGCTGCCTCCACACAGTATAATGCCCCCATAGCTGCCTACACACAGTATAATGTCCCCATAGCTGCCCCCACACAGTATAATGCCCTATAGCTGCCTCCACACAGTATAATGCAACATAGCTGCCCCCACGCAGTATAATGTCCCCATAGCTGCCTCCACACAGTATAATGTCCCCATAGCTGCCTCCACACAGTATAATGCCCCATAGCTGCCCCCACACAGTATAATGTCCCCATAGCTGCCCCCACACAGTATAATGTCCCCATAGCTGCCTCCACACAGTATAATGTCCCCATAGCTGCCTCCACACAGTATAATGTCCCATAGCTGCCTCCACACAGTATAATGCCCCCATAACTGCCTCCACACAGTATAATGCCCCCATAGCTGCCTCCACACAGTATAATGCCCCATAGCTGCCCCCACGCAGTATAATGTCCCCATAGCTGCCTCCACGCAGTATAATGCCCCCATAGCTGCCCCCACACAGTATAATGTCCCCATAGCTGCCTCCACACAGTATAATGTCCCCATAGTGCCCCCCACACAGTATAATGCCCCCATAGCTGCCCCCACACAGTATAATGTCCCCATAGCTGCCACCACACAGTATAATGTCCCCATAGCTGCCTCCACACAGTATAATGTCCCCATAGCTGCCTCCACACAGTATAATGTCCCCATAGCTGCCTCCACACAGTATAATGCCCCCATAGCTGCCTCCACACAGTATAATGTCCCCATAGCTGCCTCTCCACTGTATAATGTCCCATAGCTGCCTCCACACAGTATAATGCCCCCATAGCGCCTCCACACAGTATAATGTCCCCATAGCTGCCCCCACACAGTATAATGTCCCCATAGCTGCCTCCACACAGTATAATGCCCCCATAGCTGCACCCACACAGTATAATGTCCCACAGCTGCCTCCACACAGTATAATGTCCCATAGCTGCCTCCACACAGTATAATGCCCCCATAACTGCCTCCACACAGTATAATGCCCCCATAGCTGCCTCCACACAGTATAATTCCCCATAGCTGCCTCCACACAGTATAATTCCCCATAGCTGCCTCCACACAGTATAATGCTCCCATAGCTGCCTCCACACAGTATAATGTCCCCATAGCTGCCTCCACACAGTATAATGTCCCCATAGCTGCCCCCACACAGTATAATGTCCCCATAGCGGCCTCCACACAGTATAATGCCCCATAGCTGCCCCCACACAGTATAATGTCCCCATAACTGCCCCCACACAGTATAATGTCCCCATAGCTGCCTCCACACAGTATAATGCCCCCATAGCTGCCTCCACACAGTATAATGCCCCCATAGCTGCCTCCACACAGTATAATGTCCCCATAGCTGCCCCACACAGTATAATACCCCATAGCTGCCCCCACACAGTATAATGCCCACATAACTGCCTCCATACAGTATAATGCCCCCATAGCTGCCTCCACACAGTATAATGCCCCATAGCTGCCCCACGCAGTATAATGTCCCCATAGCTGCCTCCACACAGTATAATGCCCCCATAGCTGCCCCCACACAGTATAATGTCCCCATAGCTGTCTCCACACAGTATAATGTCCCCATAGCTGCCCCCACACAGTATAATGCCCCCATAGCTGCCCCCACACAGTATAATGCCCCCATAGCTGCCCCCACACAGTATAATGCCCCCATAGCTGCCCCCACACAGTATAATGCCCCCATAGCTGCCCCCACACAGTATAATGCCCCCATAGCTGCCCCCACACAGTATAATGCCCCCATAGCTGCCCCCACACAGTATAATGCCCCCATAGCTGCCTCCACACAGTATAATGTCCCCATAGTGCCCCCCACACAGTATAATGCCCCCATAGCTGCCTTCACACAGTATAATGCCCCCATACAGTATAATGCCCCCACACAGTATAATGCCCCCATAGAACCCCCCACACAGTATAATGCCCCCACACAGTATAATGCCCCCATAGAACCCCCCACACAGTATAATGCCCCCCACACAGTATAATGCCCCCACACAGTATAATGCCCCATAGAACCCCCCACATAGAATAATGCCCCCACACAGTATAATGCCCCCACACAGTATAATGCCCCCATAGAACCCCCCACAAAGTATAATGCCACCCACACAGTATAATGCCCCCATAGAAACCCCCACACAGTATAATGCCCCCATAGAACCCCCTACACAGTATAATGCCCCCCACACAGTATAATGCCCCCACACACTATAATGCCCCCATAGAACCCCCCACAAAGTATAATGCCCCCCACACAGTATAATGCCCCCATAGAACTCCCCACACAGTATAATGCCCCACACACAGTATAATGCCCCCATAGAACCCCCTACACAGTATAATGCCCCCCCACACATTATAATGCTTAACACAGTATAATGCCCCCATAGAACCCACCACACAGTATAATGCCCCCATAGAACCCCCTACACAGTATAATGCCCCCCACACAGTATAATGCCCACACACAGTATAATGCCCCCATAGAACCACCACACACAGTATAATGCCCCCATAGAACCCACCACACAGTATAATGCCCCCATAGAACCCCCCACACAGTATAATGCCCCCCACACAGTATAATGCCCCACACAGTATAATGCCCCCATAGAACCCTCCACACAGTATAATGTCCCTATTGAACCCCCCACAGTGTATAATGCCACGCACACAGTATAATGCCCCCTTAGAACCCCCCACAGAGTATAATGCCCCCCACACAGTATAATTGCCCCACACAGTATAATGCCCCCCACACAGTATAATGCCCCCTTAGAACCCCCCACAGAGTATAATGCCCCCCACACAGTATAATGCCCCCCACACAGTATAATGCCCCCATAAAACCCCCTACACAGTATAATGCCCCCACACAGTATAATGCCCCCATAAAACCCCCTACAGAGTATAATGCCCCCCACACAGTATAATGCCTCCATAGAACCCCCCACACAGTATAATGCCCCCACACAGTATAATGCCCCCATAAAACCCCCTACAGAGTATAATGCCCCCCACACAGTATAATGCCTCCATAGAACCCTCCACACAGTATAATGCCCCCATTGCTGCCTCCACAAAGTATAATGCCCCCATAGCTGCCCCCACACAGTATAATGTCCCCATAGCTGCCTCCACACAGTATAATGTCCCCATAGCTGCCTCCACACAGTATAATGTCCCCATAGCTGCCTCCACACAGTATAATGTCCCCACAGCTGCCCCCACACAGTATAATGCCCCCATAGCTGCCTCCACACAGTATAATGCCCCATAGCTGCCTCCACACAGTATAATGCCCCCATAGCTGCCTCCACACAGTATAATGCCCCATAGCTGCCTCCCCACAATATAATGTCCCCATAGCTGCCCCCACACAGTATAATGTCCCCATTGCTGCCTCCACACAGTATAATGCCCCCATAGCTGCCCCCACACAGTATAATGTCCCCATAGCTGCCTCCACACAGTATAATGCCCCATAGCTGCCTCCCCACAGTATAATGTCCCCATAGCTGCCCCCACACAGTATAATGTCCCCATAGCTGCTCCCACACAGTATAATGTCCCCATAACTGCCTCCCCACAGTATAATGTCCCATAGCTGCCTCCACACAGTATAATGCCCCCATAGCTGCCTCCACACAGTATAATGTCCCCATAGCTGCCCCCACACAGTATAATGCCCCCATAGCTGCCTCCACACAGTATAATGTCCCCATAGCTGCCTCCACACAGTATAATGCCCCATAGCTGCCTCCACACAGTATAATGCAACATAGCTGCCCCCACGCAGTATAATGTCCCTATAGCTGCCTCCACACAGTATAATGTCCCCATAGCTGCCTCCACACAGTATAATGTCCCCATAGCTGCTCCCACACAGTATAATGCCCCCCACACAGTATAATGCCCCCCACACAGTATAATGCCCCCATAGAACCCCACACACAGAATAATGCCCCCACACAGTATAATGCCCC
Source organism: Rhinoderma darwinii (assembly GCF_050947455.1). Classification (NCBI taxonomy): domain Eukaryota; kingdom Metazoa; phylum Chordata; class Amphibia; order Anura; family Rhinodermatidae; genus Rhinoderma; species Rhinoderma darwinii. The sequence goes on along the minus strand of NC_134693.1, from coordinate 1,012,728 downwards.
CACACAGTATAATGCCCCCACACAGTATAATGCCCCCATAGAACCCCCCACAAAGTATAATGCCCCCCACACAGTATAATGCCCCCATAGAAACCCCCACACAGTATAATGCCCCCATAGAACCCCCTACACAGTATAATGCCCCCCACACAGTATAATGCCCCCACACACTATAATGCCCCCATAGAACCCCCCCCACAAAGTATAATGCCCCCCACACAGTATAATGCCCCCATAGAACTCCCCACACAGTATAATGCCCCACACACAGCATAATGCCCCCATAGAACCCCCTACACAGTATAATGCCCCCCCCACACATTATAATGCTTAACACAGTATAATGCCCCCATAGAACCCACCACACAGTATAATGCCCCCATAGAACCCCCTACACAGTATAATGCCCCCACACAGTATAATGCCCACACACAGTATAATGCCCCCATAGAACCCACCACACAGTATAATGCCCCCATAGAACCCACCACACAGTATAATGCCCCCATAGAACCCCCCACACAGTATAATGCCCCCCACACAGTATAATGCCCCCACACAGTATAATGCCCCCATAGAACCCTCCACACAGTATAATGTCCCTATTGAACCCCCCACAGTGTATAATGCCACGCACACAGTATAATGCCCCCTTAGAACCCCCCACAGAGTATAATGCCCCCCACACAGTATAATTGCCCCACACAGTATAATGCCCCCCACACAGTATAATGCCCCCTTAGAACCCCCCACAGAGTATAATGCCCCCCACACAGTATAATGCCCCCCACACAGTATAATGCCCCCATATAACCCCCTACACAGTATAATGCCCCCACACAGTATAATGCCCCCATAAAACCCCCTACAGAGTATAATGCCCCCCACACAGTATAATGCCTCCATAGAACCCCCCACACAGTATAATGCCCCCACACAGTATAATGCCCCCATAAAACCCCCTACAGAGTATAATGCCCCCCACACAGTATAATGCCTCCATAGAACCCTCCACAGTATAATGCCCCCATTGCTGCCTCCACAAAGTATAATGCCCCCATAGCTGCCCCCACACAGTATAATGTCCCCATAGCTGCCTCCACACAGTATAATGCCCCCATAGCTGCCTCCACACAGTATAATGCCCCCATAGCTGCCTCCACACAGTATAATGCCCCATAGCTGCCTCCCCACAGTATAATGTCCCCATAGCTGCCCCCACACAGTATAATGTCCCCATTGCTGCCTCCACACAGTATAATGCCCCCATAGCTGCCCCCACACAGTATAATGTCCCCATAGCTGCCTCCACACAGTATAATGCCCCATAGCTGCCTCCCCACAGTATAATGTCCCCATAGCTGCCCCCACACAGTATAATGTCCCCATAGCTGCTCCCACACAGTATAATGTCCCCATAACTGCCTCCCCACAGTATAATGTCCCATAGCTGCCTCCACACAGTATAATGCCCCCATAGCTGCCTCCACACAGTATAATGTCCCCATAGCTGCCCCCACACAGTATAATGCCCCCATAGCTGCCTCCACACAGTATAATGTCCCCATAGCTGCCTCCACACAGTATAATGCCCCATAGCTGCCTCCACACAGTATAATGCAACATAGCTGCCCCCACGCAGTATAATGTCCCTATAGCTGCCTCCACACAGTATAATGTCCCATAGCTGCCTCCACACAGTATAATGCCCCCATAGCTGCCTCCACACAGTATAATGCCCCCATAACTGCCTCCACACAGTATAATGCCCCACATAGCTGCCTCCACACAGTATAATGTCCCCATAGCTGCCTCCACACAGTATAATGCCCCCATAGCTGCCTCCACACAGTATAATGCCCCCATAGCTGCCTCCACAGTATAATGCCCTCATAGCTGCCTCCACACAGTATAATGCCCCCATAGCTGCCTCCACACAGTATAATGTCCCCATAGCTGCCTCCACACAGTATAATGTCCCCATAGCTGCCTCCACACAGTATAATGCTCCCATAACTGCCCCCACACAGTATAATGCCCCCATAGAACCCCCCACAAAGTATAATGCCACCCACACAGTATAATGCCCCCATAGAAACCCCCACACAGTATAATGCCCCCATAGAACCCCCTACACAGTATAATGCCCCCCACACAGTATAATGCCCCCACACACTATAATGCCCCCATAGAACCCCCCACAAAGTATAATGCCCCCCACACAGTATAATGCCCCCATAAAACTCCCCACACAGTATAATGCCCCACACACAGTATAATGCCCCCATAGAACCCCCTACACCGTATAATGCCCCCCCCCCCCACACATTATAATGCTTAACACAGTATAATGCCCCCATAGAACCCACCACACAGTATAATGCCCCCATAGAACCCACCACACAGTATAATGCCCCCATAGAACCCCCCACACAGTATATGCCCCCCACACAGTATAATGCCCCCACACAGTATAATGCCCCCATAGAACCCTCCACACAGTATAATGTCCCTATTGAACCCCCCACAGTGTATAATGCCACGCACACAGTATAATGCCCCCTTAGAACCCCCCACACAGTATAATGCCCCCCACACAGTATAATGCCCCCACACAGTATAATGCCCCCATAGAACCCCACACACAGAATAATGCCCCCACACAGTATAATGCCCCCACACAGTATAATGCCCCCACACAGTATAATGCCCCCATAGAACCCCCCACAAAGTATAATGCCCCCCACACAGTATAATGCCCCCATAGAAACCCCCACACAGTATAATGCCCCCATAGAACCCCCTACACAGTATAATGCCCCCCACACAGTATAATGCCCCCACACACTATAATGCCCCCATAGAACCCCCCCACAAAGTATAATGCCCCCCACACAGTATAATGCCCCCATTGAACTCCCCACACAGTATAATGCCCCACACACAGCATAATGCCCCCATAGAACCCCCTACACAGTATAATGCCCCCCCACACATTATAATGCTTAACACAGTATAATGCCCCCATAGAACCCACCACACAGTATAATGCCCCCATAGAACCCCCTACACAGTATAATGCCCCCCACACAGTATAATGCCCACACACAGTATAATGCCCCCATAGAACCCACCACACAGTATAATGCCCCCATAGAACCCACCACACAGTATAATGCCCCCATAGAACCCCCCACACAGTATAATGCCCCCCACACAGTATAATGCCCCCACACAGTATAATGCCCCCATAGAACCCTCCACACAGTATAATGTCCCTATTGAACCCCCCAGTGTATAATGCCACGCACACAGTATAATGCCCCCTTAGAACCCCCCACAGAGTATAATGCCCCCCACACAGTATAATTGCCACACACAGTATAATGCCCCCCACACAGTATAATGCCCCCTTAGAACCCCCCACAGAGTATAATGCCCCACACACAGTATAATGCCCCCCACACAGTATAATGCCCCCATAAAACCCCCTACACAGTATAATGCCCCCACACAGTATAATGCCCCCATAAAACCCCCTACAGAGTATAATGCCCCCCACACAGTATAATGCCTCCATAGAACCCCCCACACAGTATAATGCCCCCACACAGTATAATGCCCCCATAAAACCCCCTACAGAGTATAATGCCCCCCACACAGTATAATGCCTCCATAGAACCCTCCACACAGTATAATGCCCCCATTGCTGCCTCCACAAAGTATAATGCCCCCATAGCTGCCCCCACACAGTATAATGTCCCCATAGCTGCCTCCACACAGTATAATGTCCCCATAGCTGCCTCCACACAGTATAATGTCCCCATAGCTGCCTCCACACAGTATAATGTCCCCATAGCTGCCTCCACACAGTATAATGTCCCCACAGCTGCCCCCACACAGTATAATGCCCCCATAGCTGCCTCCTCACAGTATAATGCCCCCATAGCTGCCTCCACACAGTATAATGCCCCCATAGCTGCCTCCACACAGTATAATGCCCCATAGCTGCCTCCCCACAGTATAATGTCCCCATAGCTGCCCCCACACAGTATAATGTCCCCATTGCTGCCTCCACACAGTATAATGCCCCCATAGCTGCCCCCACACAGTATAATGTCCCCATAGCTGCCTCCACACAGTATAATGCCCCATAGCTGCCTCCCCACAGTATAATGTCCCCATAGCTGCCCCCACACAGTATAATGTCCCCATAGCTGCTCCCACACAGTATAATGTCCCCATAACTGCCTCCCCACAGTATAATGTCCCATAGCTGCCTCCACACAGTATAATGCCCCCATAGCTGCCTCCACACAGTATAATGTCCCCATAGCTGCCCCCACACAGTATAATGCCCCCATAGCTGCCTCCACACAGTATAATGTCCCCATAGCTGCCTCCACACAGTATAATGCCCCATAGCTGCCTCCACACAGTATAATGCAACATAGCTGCCCCCACGCAGTATAATGTCCCCATAGCTGCCTCCACACAGTATAATGCCCCCATAGCTGCCTCCACACAGTATAATGCCCCCATAGAACCCCCTACACAGTATAATGCCCCCCACACAGTATAATGCCTCCACACACTATAATGCCCCCATAGAACCCCCCCACAAAGTATAATGCCCTCCACAAAGTATAATGCCCCCATAGCTGCCCCCACACAGTATAATGTCCCCATAGCTGCCTCCACACAGTATAATGTCCCCATAGCTGCCTCCACACAGTATAATGTCCCCATAGCTGCCTCCACACAGTATAATGTCCCCACAGCTGCCCCCACACAGTATAATGCCCCCATAGCTGCCTCCTCACAGTATAATGCCCCCATAGCTGCCTCCACACAGTATAATGCCCCCATAGCTGCCTCCACACAGTATAATGCCCCATAGCTGCCTCCCCACAGTATAATGTCCCCATAGCTGCCCCCACACAGTATAATGTCCCCATTGCTGCCTCCACACAGTATAATGCCCCCATAGCTGCCCCCACACAGTATAATGTCCCCATAGCTGCCTCCACACAGTATAATGCCCCATAGCTGCCTCCCACAGTATAATGTCCCCATAGCTGCCCCCACACAGTATAATGTCCCCATAGCTGCTCCCACACAGTATAATGTCCCCATAACTGCCTCCCCACAGTATAATGTCCCATAGCTGCCTCCACACAGTATAATGCCCCCATAGCTGCCTCCACACAGTATAATGTCCCCATAGCTGCCCCCACACAGTATAATGCCCCCATAGCTGCCTCCACACAGTATAATGTCCCCATAGCTGCCTCCACACAGTATAATGCCCCATAGCTGCCTCCACACAGTATAATGCAACATAGCTGCCCCCACGCAGTATAATGTCCCCATAGCTGCCTCCACACAGTATAATGTCCCCATAGCTGCCTCCACACAGTATAATGCCCCCATAGCTGCCTCCACACAGTATAATGCCCCCATAACTGCCTCCACACAGTATAATGCCCCACATAGCTGCCTCCACACAGTATAATGTCCCCATAGCTGCCTCCACACAGTATAATGCCCCCATAGCTGCCTCCACACAGTATAATGCCCCCATAGCTGCCTCCACACAGTATAATGTCCCCATAGCTGCCTCCACACAGTATAATGCTCCCATAGCTGCCTCCACACAGTATAATGTCCCCATAGCTGCCTCCACACAGTATAATGTCCCCATAGCTGCCTCCACACAGTATAATGCCCCCATAGCTGCCTCCACACAGTATAATGTCCCCATAGCTGCCTCCACACAGTATAATGCTCCCATAGCTGCCTCCACACAGTATAATGTCCCCATAGCTGCCTCCACACAGTATAATGTCCCCATAGCTGCCCCCACACAGTATAATGTCCCCATAGCTGTCTCCACACAGTATAATGTCCCCATAGCTGCCCCCACACAGTATAATGCCCCCATAGCTGCCCCCACACAGTATAATGCCCCCATAGCTGCCCCCACACAGTATAATGCCCCCATAGCTGCCTCCACACAGTATAATGTCCCCATAGCTGCCCCCACACAGTATAATGTCCTCATAGCTGCCTCCACACAGTATAATGTCCCCATAGTGCCCCCCACACAGTATAATGCCCCCATAGCTGCCTTCACACAGTATAATGCCCCCATAGAACCCCCCACACAGTATAATGCCCCCACACAGTATAATGCCCCCATAGAACCCCCCACACAGTATAATGCCCCCACACAGTATAATGCCCCCATAGAACCCCCCACACAGTATAATGCCCCCCACACAGTATAATGCCCCCACACAGTATAATGCCCCCATAGAACCCCCCACACAGAATAATGCCCCCACACAGTATAATGCCCCCACACAGTATAATGCCCCCATAGAACCCCCCAAACACTATAATGCCCCCATAGAACCCCCCACAAAGTATAATGCCACCCACACAGTATAATGCCCCCATAGAACTCCCCACACAGTATAATGCCCCCATAGAACCCCATACACAGTATAATGCCCCCCACACAGTATAATGCCCCCATAGAAACCCCCACACACTATAATGCCCCCATAGAACCCCCCACAAAGTATAATGCCCCCCACACAGTATAATGCCCCCATAGAACTCCCCACACAGTATAATGCCCCACACACAGTATAATGCCCCCATAGAACCCCCTACACAGTATAATGCCCCCCACACAGTATAATGCCCACACACAGTATAATGCCCCCATAGAACCCACCACACAGTATAATGCCCCCATAGAACCCACCACACAGTATAATGCCCCCATAGAACCCCCCACACAGTATAATGCCCCCCACACAGTATAATGCCCCCATAGAACCCTCCACACAGTATAATGTCCCTATTGAACCCCCCACAGTGTATAATGCCACGCACACAGTATAATGCCCCCTTAGAACCCCCCACAGAGTATAATGCCCCCCACACAGTATAATTGCCCCACACAGTATAATGCCCCCTTAGAACCCCCCACAGAGTATAATGCCCCCCACACAGTATAATGCCCCCCACACAGTATAATGCCCCCATAAAACCCCCTACACAGTATAATGCCCCCCACAGTATAATGCCTCCATAGAACCCCCCACACAGTATAATGCCCCCACACAGTATAATGCCCCCATAAAACCCCCTACAGAGTATAATGCCCCCCACACAGTATAATGCCTCCATAGAACCCTCCACACAGTATAATGCCCCCATTGCTGCCTCCACACAGTATAATGCCCCCATAGCTGCCCCCACACAGTATAATGTCCCCATAGCTGCCTCCACACAGTATAATGCCCCCATAGCTGCCTCCACACAGTATAATGCCCCCATAGCTGCCTCCACACAGTATAATGTCCCCATAGCTGCCTCCACACAGTATAATGTCCCCATAGCTGCCTCCACACAGTATAATGTCCCCATAGCTGCCCCCACACAGTATAATTCCCCCATAGCTGCCCCCACACAGTATAATGTCCTCATAGCTGCCTCCACACAGTATAATGCCCCCATAGCTGCCTCCAGACAGTATAATGTCCCCATAGCTGCCCCCACACAGTATAATGCCCCCATAGGCTGCCTCCACACAGTATAATGTCCCCATAGCTGCCTCCACACAGTATAATGCCCCATAACTGCCTCCACACAGTATAATGTCCCCATAGCTGCCCCCACACAGTATAATTCCCCCATAGCTGCCCCCACACAGTATAATGTCCTCATAGCTGTCCACACAGTATAATGCCCCCATAGCTGCCTCCACACAGTATAATGCCCCCATAGCTGCCCCCACACAGTATAATGTCCCCATAGCTGCCTCCACACAGTATAATGCCCCCATAGCTGCCTCCACACAGTATAATGCCCCCATAGCTGCCTCCACGCAGTATAATGTCCCCATAGCTGCCTCCACGCAGTATAATGCAACATAGCTGCCCCCACGCAGTATAATGTCCCCATAGCTGCCTCCACACAGTATAATGTCCCCATAGCTGCCTCCACACAGTATAATGCCCCCATAGCTGCCTCCACACAGTATAATGCCCCCATAACTGCCTCCACACAGTATAATGCCCCCCATAGCTGCCTCCACACAGTATAATGCCCCCATAGCTGACTCCACACAGTATAATGCCCCCATAGCTGCCCCCACACAGTATAATGTCCCCATAGCTGCCTCCACACAGTATAATGCCCCCATAGCTGCCTCCACACAGTATAATGCCCCCATAGCTGCCTCCACACAGTATAATGTCCCCATAGCTGCCTCCACACAGTATAATGCTCCCATAGCTGCTTCCACACAGTATAATGCCCCCATAGCTGCTTCCACACAGTATAATGCCCCCATAGCTGCCTCCACACAGTATAATGCCCCCATAGCTGCCTCCACACAGTATAATGCCCCCATTGCTGCCTCCACACAGTATAATGCCCCCATAGCTGCCCCCACACAGTATAATGTCCCCATAGCTGCCTCCACACAGTATAATGCCCCCATAGCTGCCTCCACACAGTATAATGTCCCCATAGCTGCCTCCACACAGTATAATGTCCCCATAGCTGCCTCCACACAGTATAATGTCCCCATAGCTGCCTCCACACAGTATAATGCCCCCATAGCTGCCCCCACACAGTATAATGTCCCCATAGCTGCCTCCACACAGTATAATGTCCCCATAACTGCCCCCACACAGTATAATTCCCCCATAGCTGCCTCCACACAGTATAATGTCCCCATAGCTGCCCCCACACAGTATAATGTCCTCATAGCTGCCTCCACACAGTATAATGCCCCCATAGCTGCCTCCAGACAGTATAATGTCCCCATAGCTGCCCCCACACAGTATAATGCCCCCATGGCTGCCTCCACACAGTATAATGTCCCCATAGCTGCCTCCACACAGTATAATGCCCCATAACTGCCTCCACACAGTATAATGTCCCCATAGCTGCCCCCACACAGTATAATGTCCTCATAGCTGCCTCCACACAGTATAATGTCCCATAGCTGCCTCCACACAGTATAATGCCCCCATAGCTGCCTCCACACAGTATAATGCCCCCATAGCTGCCCCCACACAGTATAATGTCCCCATAGCTGCCTCCACACAGTATAATGTCCCCATAGCTGCCTCCACACAGTATAATGCTCCCATAGCTGCTTCCACACAGTATAATGCCCCCATAGCTGCTTCCACACAGTATAATGCCCCCATAGCTGCCTCCACACAGTATAATGCCCCATAGCTGCCTCCACACAGTATAATGCAACATAGCTGCCCCCACGCAGTATAATGTCCCCATAGCTGCTTCCATACAGTATAATGCTCCCATAGCTGCCTCCACACAGTATAATGTCCCCATAGCTGCCTCCACACAGTATAATGTCCCATAGCTGCCTCCACACAGTATAATGTCCCCATAGCTGCCTCCACACAGTATAATGCCCCCATATCTGCCTCCACACAGTATAATGCCCCCATAGCTGCCTCCACACAGTATAATGTCCCCATAACTGCCCCCACACAGTATAATGTCCCCATAACTGCCCTCACACAGTATAATGCCCCCATAACTGCCCTCCACACAGTATAATGTCCCCATAGCTGCCTCCACACAGTATAATGTCCCCATAGCTGCCCCCACACAGTATAATGCCCCCATAGCTGCCCCCACACAGTATAATGCCCCCATAGCTGCCTCCACACAGTATAATGCCCCCATAGCTGCCTCCACACAGTATAATGTCCCCATAGCTGCCTCCACACAGTATAATGTCCCCATAACTGCCCCCACACAGTATAATGCCCCATAGCTGCCTCCACACAGTATAATGTCCCCATAGCTGCCTCCACACAGTATAATGTCCCCATAACTGCCCCCACACAGTATAATGCCCCATAGCTGCCCCCACACAGTATAATGCCCCATAGCTGCCTCCACACAGTATAATGCCCCCATAGCTGCCTCCACACAGTATAATGTCCCCATAGCTGCCTCCACACAGTATAATGCCCCCATATCTGCCTCCACACAGTATAATGCCCCCATAGCTGCCTCCACACAGTATAATGTCCCCATAACTGCCCCCACACAGTATAATGTCCCCATAACTGCCCTCACACAGTATAATGCCCCCATAACTGCCCTCCACACAGTATAATGTCCCCATAGCTGCCTCCACACAGTATAATGTCCCCATAGCTGCCCCCACACAGTATAATGCCCCCATAGCTGCCTCCTCACAGTATAATGCCCCCATAGCTGCCTCCACACAGTATAATGCCCCCATAGCTGCCTCCACACAGTATAATGCCCCATAGCTGCCTCCCCACAGTATAATGTCCCCATAGCTGCCCCCACACAGTATAATGTCCCCATTGCTGCCTCCACACAGTATAATGCCCCCATAGCTGCCCCCACACAGTATAATGTCCCCATAGCTGCCTCCACACAGTATAATGCCCCATAGCTGCCTCCCCACAGTATAATGTCCCCATAGCTGCCCCCACACAGTATAATGTCCCCATAGCTGCTCCCACACAGTATAATGTCCCCATAACTGCCTCCCCACAGTATAATGTCCCATAGCTGCCTCCACACAGTATAATGCCCCCATAGATGCCTCCACACAGTATAATGTCCCCATAGCTGCCCCCACACAGTATAATGCCCCCATAGCTGCCTCCACACAGTATAATGTCCCCATAGCTGCCTCCACACAGTATAATGCCCCATAGCTGCCTCCACACAGTATAATGCAACATAGCTGCCCCCACGCAGTATAATGTCCCCATAGCTGCCTCCACACAGTATAATGTCCCCATAGCTGCCTCCACACAGTATAATGCCCCCATAGCTGCCTCCACACAGTATAATGCCCCCATAACTGCCT